>NW_027210786.1:42500-142500 GCF_029030835.1 Brachyistius frenatus | reverse complement strand
TCTCTCAATTGCTTTCTCACCATTTCCACTGTTATTGCTTCTCTCTACTCTGATATATTTAAACCATCCCCTTGGGGAGAACAGAAGCCCGCCTCAATCTGGAACCAATTGTTTTTTTCGGTTCATGAATCCAGAACCAAACCCTGACAAAAGAAGTCTTGTAAGGACCGCTGTGTTATTTGTTTTTGCCCGAGTTACAGATTGTGCCGTTATCAAAGTATTTATTGTGCCTCTGTGCGGCAGTTGTGGTTGTGGAGAGGGCCTGAAGCCTCGCAGAACATCAAAGCTGTCACAAATATGGAGCAGGGGCCAAATGGCAAGAAATGCTGTGGGCACAAATGAAATAAGCCAGAACTGTTACTGATAAGAAGCCACTTTTAAAAGCTCTCTCAGCGTTGATTGTGCCCCGCAAGTTTGGCCTACTGGTTAATATTTTCACACTTCTAACACTTTGCTGACTTTTCAGAGTGACTGAGTTTAGTTCTATTCACTCGCTCAAAGGGTGAACTAATTGGAAAGAAGCTTGGTATTGCAGAACAATGATAAGCAACTGATTAATGAGCTGAACTTGGAATCGCTCCTCTGTCAAAGTAAAGGAATAACAACACACTCAGGCCTTGCTTCACTGCTAATCAGAGGAGTCTTGTGCAGCGGCACATGTGAGATCAGGGATTTACGGCAGTATGTTTGTTCCCTGGGGGTGATCTTGAACGTGACCTGTCTGGCTGCGTATCGTATACGTGTGCGCATGTGTTTGTCTGCAGGTGCATGTGTGCGTCGGATGCAGGTTGAGCCACTCAGCCGGGAGCCTGTCAGCATATGCCAGCGAGTTCAGTAATGCTGCTGAGTTAGCTTAGTGAGCGGAGCAACCTGACCCCAGTAGGTCACCCAATGACCTTATTAGAAGTGACGCTACAGACACAAAATCGTCACCTGCCAGGTGCCAAATGTCAGATCAATTAATAAGGGTCAGCTGCTAACATTTTAATACTATAACATTTAATTTGGTTGTTGTTGTCCCTGCTCGTCTTCGTACACAGCCCCGTGACTGTCTGTAAAGACGAAAGAACGTGGTTTCTTTTGAGCTGCATTTCATTCCGCTTTAAACAGGCAACTACAATGTTTTGTTGACTTCTTGGCTTCACGACCGCTCACGCGTCTTCCTGTGCAGTCACATGCAGAGACAGGAGGGCTCAGTTCTGGACAGAAGTGCAGGAGGATCTCCGACTGCTCTTAAACCCATTAAGGCCACCTGGGTGTGTAGCCATGCATGGCTAGAAAGATGGCCAGGAGGTGTGTGTGAGCGAGTGCATATTTGTGTGTGTGCGGGCCGAGAGGTGGCCAGGAGGAGCAGGCTGTTCGGCAAGATTAGCAGGCTCTCACATGTTGCATAACAGATTCCCCCTCTCATGAAAAACCTGCCTGCATGCGGCTGCCCGCTAAGCAGGATGGCCTTTCACTGACGCCCTATATGTTCACCCACAGACGTGTATGCATGAACACACCCAACACTTTGCAAATTTAATGTTAAGCCTCTTCACCAAAATGCCTCCGCTGCTTTGATTTGCATCATGTGTGTGGCTATTTGTTAGTTTCTCTATTTATATCGGTGAAGTGTGAGAGGAGAAGGTAGCCAGACTGGCCTCCTTACTCACACAGGTTGAGTCAAAGCCTTAACAAATGTCATTATCCAGACCAGCCTGGAGGTGATTAGGTGGTGTGCTGCTTATGGCTCTGTGTTTAGCATGGGCCTGCTGCATCCATCCAGGCCAACTGCTGTGTGTGTGTTTATGCATATGGGTCTGGGCTTGCTGCGGGCTGTGATCCGATGGGTCCTATAACACCAAATCAAACACAGAGCGAGACACAGCCTGCCTATTTCTCAGTGATAGTGTGTGTGTGTGTGTGTGTGTGTGTTTGTGTTTGTGAGCAGAGGGGGGTTAAGTCATAAACAAGGTCTCCATGGTGACAACAGATGCAACTGCAGCAAAGAATGAAGCTGAGTGTCAGCAGTAAGGCCACACTGTCTGTGTGTGTGTGTGTGTGTGTGTGTGTGTGTGTGTGTGTGTGTGTGTGTGTGTGTGTGTGTGTGTGTGTGTGTGTGTGTGTGTGTGTGTGTGCGAGGGAAAAAACAGCAGCAGTACGGGCCCAGTGAGAGTCATAAACACCAGCAGGCCATGGCTTCCACAAATAGACCTCTTAGAGCAAAAAAAAAAAAAAAAAAAAAAAAAGGAGAGGCAGAAGAAGGGGGTAGAAAGATTATTTCACACAGAACAAAGACTTTTAACTCAAGAATGCAGAGAACGTAATGACTTTACAATCGCTTGGTTACATTAAAGAAACTCATACTGTAAGTAGGGATGTAAGAAATATAGATACATTTCTTTGCACTGGAAATCCTGAGCTCTGGCATTCACGCTTGAAATACCAAGTTCCTCACCGAAGCCCGTTGTCCTCCCTCCCCCACAGCTAAAACGCCAACAATCTATTCATCAGTCTTCATCATCTTTCATCATTATATGGTAATCCTCCCAGCTCACTCTAGCTCTGTCTTGACAGCCCCCTGCAGTGTCTCTTTCTAGTCCTGTTGTGTGGTGAGTGTGCCATCTTGATTCACACATCCTGTCACTGGTTCATAATCCCTCCTTTATAGAGACAGAATAGCACACCGCTGTCTCTCTTCAATGCCTAACTCCAAGGCCAGATCTCCACACATCAGCCTCGCGATGCATTCTCATTGTCAGAGCACCTCTGCTGGCAGCCCACATCTCACCCCATAGTGACCCCCCCCCTCTTGCTAAGGCTATTTTCCAATATTATTTATGCAGGGACTCTCTTTAGTCCTCTCTAAGCTGGCTTTTTCAAGGCTTTTCACTGAAAGGCTAAAAACATACAAATCCAGCCCCAAAAACCCTTCCGAAAAACCATATGGAGCACTATACCTTAATCAGAGCAGTCACTGTGCATGTGTGTGTGTGTGTGTGTGTATGTGTATGTGTGTGTGTGTGTGTGTGTGTGTGTGTGCGCACACTCACTAATATTAGAATAATCCCTGGTGATTATGGGAGTGGTTATTAGGATGAATATGGCAGCAGGGTTGGGTCGGCCCGAGCTGAGCTGAGCCCAGGCTGTGGTGAGAAACAGATGTCAGTTGACCCACATCTGCCGAGCATGCTGGGACATTGGAGTGTCAGGTCATGGCTCTGATCACCTCTGGGACACTGTACATCTGGGCCCCTGAAAGATGCCTTTTTCTCTTGGTTCACTGTGTCCCCTGTAAGCTGTCTCTGACTGTGTGTGTGTTTCTCTCTCTACATACCTGTCTCTCATTTTTTTACCCATACACTTATACACACTTTCTACAAATTCAAATATTGCTGGCATAAAGTACAAGTTTCACACTTTGATCTCGAGATCAAAGCTTTTGGTCAAACTACCCTCTTGGATTGTGACCCAGACTGACAAAGTCTTGGGATAATTAAATGTAAACACTCATTTGTACAACACTGCGGTTAAAACTGAATAAGGCCTGGTAATGAATTGTGAACCAAACTGTACTAATTCTATTATAATGTGCATATTTAATGTGCACATCTTTGGTTTGAGGGGGGGATATCTCTTAATCTCCTAATATGAATTGTTGAGTGAAGAAGTTTGTGCCTAACGTCCTGAAAAAATGCTGTATAAATTTGTATTTGCCTGCTTTTTTTCCACTTACAATCAATTTATTAAATTATAATCAGACTGGAGATTAATTCTTTTTTGGCACTGCTGTTTTCCTTTCATCGGGTGTTTAGACATTGCATGTGATATTGCGTTATACTAATAAAATCGACTTGAGTTAACTCATAAAGTACAGCTGGACACCCCGTTAATGATCAATTCCCAACGGAAACAAAAAAACTTTCAAGAGGTGAATTTTAATTTGTTAACAAATTAGTTCAGATTTTACCATTGACATATTTGGTCCCTGTTTAGGTTTTGACTTCTTGAATGATCTTGTCGCTGCTGTGAATATTGAGTTTCGTAACATTACATCACTCTAAAACACAGAAGAGATAGAGACTTTGTCTGTAGTTCCACTGAAGGATAATACAAGACGAATGAATGAATACGACCACTGACAGGAGATGGAGCGGAGTGCACACTTCGGCTAAACCAAACATTGTGGTCTTAAGTTATAGTTACATTTACTTGAAATGATGTGGTAGACCATCGCTGAGTATTAACAAGCACTAATTGGAAACAGTTTGCCAGAGCTCCAGTGAACACAGACGGTGGGATCGAGCCTCTTTTTCTATTGTGTTCTAATGTTCTGGTTTTCTGGCCATTCCTCAGACATCCCAGGAGGCCGGAGGGGTTACGGTCCAAGATAGCTGAAAGATGACTCGTATGGAATTTTTGTGGGTGTCAAATGACAAGTTCACACACTGTCATATTGCCTACTAAGGAAAGGGACATCGGATATTTTATTTCCCGTGATACTACAAGGGTCCATGGTGAATTTCTCTGTCCTGCCTTTCCATCTCTCCTCCTCCTCCTCTCTCTGTCTCACTTCAGCAGGATTAAGGCCCATGCTTGTCATCCCACAGGGCAGAGTGGTTTGATTGACAGCAAGGTTCGGCATTTTGACATAGGTCCGTGCCCCCGTCATCATCGCTGATCATCCCATGCTGGCCCTCAGAGTGACAGGCGCCTGCAGAGCCATTTACTCCTGGTGCAGCCAAAAAAAGCCCTCCTCCATCACTGGCTTTCACGGGGAGTGCAGACGCACACCTTTTCTTCCTCCTAAAGTTTTCCCCCTGCTCTTCTTTACCTTCTCTGTATAACTTATTTTCACGCACATTAACAGCCCCTATTATTATTATTATTTTTTTTTAAATGACAATCAGTTTTTACCCCTTACTCCCTAAGTAGTTATTTTGTCACTCCTCTACTCCTCCTCTTGACCTTTTCTAATCCTCCTTTCTCTCTTCCAGTATCAACTGCAAAGTATCTTAGGCAGGCTTCTATTAATCTAAAGGAATCTGCCAGATCTCAATTAGGGTAATTACTGTGTTTGTTTTAACTTAACAAAGATGACTCCACTTGCGCTACTATCTTTGAGCAGGCCCTAACAGATGGGGTGCTTAGTACTCTTTTGGGAGGGCTGACAGGAGTCAGAATGGATTTGATTTTGGAGCTTCCCGTTTGTCAGGAGTTCCTCCTAAACCATTTCCTCATAAGAGGCAAAGCTGCTTTAGGTAACATGGTTGAAGTAAAACAGAAATAGCTTAGAGAAATGTCTGGTTTGTGACCTAAATGAAGTGTCACATTTGTTCTGATTATTGCTTCATTTACAGGCCCAGTGGCCAAAGTAGTTGAGCGTTTTCTCCTCTGCCCTGTAGTACAACAACATAATATTGCCTGAAGCTGGACAGATATGTCAAAATGTGTTGCATTTTTCAGATGTTGGGCTGCAAGTTTCTGGCTGATATGGTATGCTTGTCCTTCTGGACATAATCAAGAAAAAAAGTAATGAAGTGAGAGTGTTTAAAAAGTGTTTCTATGACAACATAAGTTGTCCCAGCCCCCGTAACTTGTGACCCATTGAAATTAAAAAATATCTTCAAGCAACTTCTTGTTAAATATCTTTACCAGTTGTGACTTTGGAACTCAAAGAGTGATGAAATCTGACTTGTAAAGGTTTCCAATAATTCAACATTCAGGAGCAGACTCTTATATCCGTCTTGCAACCTGTTGTCAAAGTCCCAACCGTGAGATTAGCAACCTCTGACCTACATTATAAAAACCCATTTAATATTTCCAGCTCTTTTGAGTATTTAAGCATGTGCTTTCTGCTCCAAGTTTCTTGATGTAATGTCATTTTGTTTCGCCTCACTGCAAACCCTCTCTATCTGAAACAAAGATGCAATTCAGGGTGTTGTAAGCGCTGTGTTATGACAGTGTGTTTATGAGCAGGTTACATTATGTGTGTGTGTGTGTGTGTGTGTGTGTGTGTGTGTGTGTGTGTGTGTGTGTGTGTGTGTGTGTGTGTGTGTGTGTGTGTGTGTGTGTGAGGGACAGAGAGTGCAGAAGGACAGGAGGGCATCAGATGAGTACAGACTGTTTCCACCTGCCAGGTGCCTGGTCTCTAATCCCCCCTCTCTGTCTGATTAAACACACACACATACACACACACGCAGGCGCAACAAGGTCATCTCTCTGTCAACCATACAATAGCGCTGTGTACCCATCTGGCCTACATCCTAAATACTTCCTCTTTAGAGAGCAAATAAAAAAGAAATGAGAACTAACACTTAGACAACAGTTCATAGGAAGTTACTATTTTACCAAGATGCACCAATGCATTTGTATTATGTTGGCCACTATTTTATGCATCATCTGGGAAAGCTGCTGAGATCATCTTGGTGACCCTGTGAGAAGAGATCAGCACTTAGTTGTTTTGCATCATGTCATCAGTGTCTTGCTCACTCCTAAAACACTGAGGTCACCTCACACAATACTTTCTTTGTATGATATCAAAAACATAATGTCGTTACCCTGCCAAAACCTTTTTTGTTTTTTTCTGTTATTTTTCTTTCTTTCTCTCCCTTTCTTTCTTTTTTTCTTCCTTCCCTCCTTCGGAGGTGGAAAAGCTCCCCTCGTCATGAGTCATATCATTCTGACACTATTTAATGTTGGGAGTACAGCGCTTTGATATCAAGAGGATAACAGGGCTTTGTAAAGACAGTGACAGCCATCCTCCTCCTTCTCCTCCTCCTCTGTCTCCTCCCACTCCTCTGCTTTTCCTTCCCCTGGGGAGGTTTGGCTTCTTCAGCCCCTTTCGAATGGCTTTTATGTCTGATGAGGTTCTGTGCTCTTGAGGTGAGGGCGAGGTCAAACGACTTCAAAGGCTGTTCAGAGGGACATTACATTGTAAATTAATGAAGATTAATACTGTAACGTTTGTGTCCACTTGAACGCTGTGTTTTTTGTCTTACATTTGTTATAAATTCTTGTGGATTTGATCCTGTTCGCATGACGCTGACGATAAGCGCTAATGCATTATTATAACGTGAGCTGGAACATATAGTGTGCATTATTTACTGTATTTAATATCATAGCAGAGAGCCGTGTGTGTCACTGTAAATCCTGGATACTGTGTGTGTGGTTTGATCTACCTTATGATAGTGGAGAAATTCCATGTGGTGCCATGCTGTCTGCACCATCTCCTCTCCTCACCTGTTGAGGCTGTGATTAGATACCGTTAACCCTCAGGCCACAGCTATCACATACAGGTAGAGCGCAGTCGGGGCTATAGCTTTCCCTTCTGCTGTGGGACGGGAGAGAGCTGTTGAACTGCAGACGGCGCTGAAAGTTTGTGTCACACTAATGAGCAATCTCTCAACAACTGTGCCTTACAGGGAACTTGGGGGGGGGGGGGGGATTTAGATTATCTGGCGTAAATCCTTGCATGAATTCCCTTCGCAACCACACACACCAACCTCCAAGACACAAAAATGACTAAATAATCCCCTTGGAACAGCATTTTTTGCAGGTGTCATGGATCTCTGCTTCAACAAGTTTGTTCATGTTGCAATGTGGAGCCGACTGGTGGCTGTTAATTATTTTTACTTTTTTTATTGCGCTTTTTTTGCTCATCCCCCAAAAGCTAGATGAGATAATTGATACAACCCCTAAATATTAAATACAAATTTGTGGTTATATTGGGATTTACTCATTTTTCTTTTACACACAGGTGTATAATGTTGGCTGCTGAGCAAGATTCAAAGCAGGGACAAATGTTTCTGCTGTTTTTTGTAAGACAGCTTGGTAGTTTTCAACAGTCGGAGCTGGTTGGAAGATTCATTTGGTGTGTTAGTTCTCTGGACCTTTAACCTTTATTACTTACAATTTTACAGATTTAATTTAGTTTGTGAACCTCTGAGCACAATCTTAATTACAAAGTGCTATAACAAAATAATCAGTCAGGGAGGGAGAGAGTCTCGGTTCCTACACTGCAGTTTTCAGACTTCACGCATGGTGCGGGGACCCCACCTTTGATACCTCAACAAATGAGGAGTTTGCTCTCCAAGCTTTTGTCCAGGGGCTCCAGCCAGAGTGACTACAAGAACATATCCATCTGTATGGACTGATGGCAGTCATAACTGAAGCACAGCGGGTCTAACATCCACTGTGACCTGGAGATCATTACTCGAGTACCAGGAACTGGGGAAACTGGCTAGATGACAGTGGTGTGACAATGAAGAAGTGACCTGCCAAATCACCACAGCACCTTAACAAAAACTATAACAAGGGACCAGAAGAACAGTCTGCCATTCTATGGAGGGATGTTACAGATGCAGAGAGCCAGGCAAAATTGCACACCACTGCAAATAAATTAAAACTAGAAAACTAGAGCAGGGTGGCACAGCTGAACTGGTGTGCAAACTGAAATCGGCAACCACCCCTTCCACCCTCACCATCTGTTTGGGTTAAATAGTCCTATTTGGCCCAAACAGCTGAGCTGCAGTTTCCACCGACCCAGCGAAGGTGGCCACAGTGAGAGACTCGCCTGTTCCTCACAGAATTGCAGGGCTGCGGAGCTTCCTGGGCCTGCCTCCTTCTACCGGCGGTCTGTCAAGGATTTCTTCAGCATTGTCGGCCCGCCACACCAGCTGACACAGAAAGATTAAGCATTGTAGTGGGGTGAGGTGGGTCAGTCCTCGTTGTGGTTTCTGTGCTGGCTTACACAGACCCCTGGCGAGCATTCATTGTGGACACAGACGCCACCAAAGACGGTCTCGGCACAGTGCTGTCCCAGATCATCTGTACGCCTGATTCTTACCACTGAAAAGCTCTGCTCTGCTGCAATACTTCCCAAGCAGAATGTGCTCTGAATTACTTAATGTTAGCTAATCAAAGCCAGAGTACCATTTCAGCTCTACCACTTGATTGCAGGTGCTCCTTTGCCTTATAACTACTGTCTGGAACGCATTATAAAAAAAAAAAACTGCAGTATACAGATAGTATCTGTTTTACTTGACCCGTTTTGAGATTCATCCATCAGAAAAATACCTCCAATTCAAAGGCAACGAATCCGGTTTAGTTTTTTCTGTATACAGCTTTGCAAAATTACACTTGTAAAAAGTATGTCCTTTAGTCACTATAATCCACAGAACACAGTCATCTGTTTCCAACAGTGATTATTTCTTAGTTTTGAGATTCCTGCCTCCTTTCTACTGTGGCAATTAAATCATCTTTATAGCAACATACCAATGAGAATGTGTGTTTTTGTAATTTTGGCGAAGCAGCCCTTAAACATAATTGCTTTTAGCTTAAAGGCACCGTGAAGCAGGAATATATCATTGACTATGCAGTCAAACAAGATGATTCCTGGTTGTGCACTTAAAGGGCAAATCTTGCGAGCGAGGAGGCTGACAAAGTTGGCTTGACCCTGCACCGAGGCTTGTTGTGGCATTGCGTCTCTGGAGGGCTTGTCTGGAGGTTGGCTGTTCTCTGTCTGGGCCGCGCTGCTCTCTAATCACCTTGACACTGCACTTACAGGGCTGACAGCTATGGCGCCAGAGAGAGAGAGAGAGAGAGCGAGAGAGAGATTGTACACGTGACAAAGCCCACCTTGGCGCTCCACTTGTTCCCTCTCGAGATAATCACTATGTATTGATTTTTTAGGGAGCACACGTATCCCTGTTACCTTTCAGCCTCTCTGATACTGCTTGTCAAAATATCTCGGGGCCTCAGACCCCTTGCCTATAAGCTTCTATGCTCCACCACACAATGCATAATGTATGTCAGTGAAATACTTAGAATAGTGGAGCTCCTGCAGGTTGTACATTTAAGATCAATAATGAAACACATTTGATCTTTCTCTTTTGAAAAGAATTACAACAATTACTACTGTTATACAGGATGGTGTGTGTGTGTGCAGTGAAACCCAAACTCGATGTATGAGTATGTGTGTGTGCAGTCGATGCTTCATTCCTTTGGAGCTCGTATCAGTGAACTGAGGCGTCACAGCCGGCGCCCTCTGCTACTTACCTAATTAGCTCTAGGAGCCCCTGCATTATTAAGAGACCCCCTAAATCATTCAGAGGGGCCCTAATGTGTGTGTGTGTGTGTGTGTGTGTGCGCTAGGGAACATACCGAGGGGGTACAGAGGATCACTGCGATAATGTCCTTCCCTATTCACGACATGTCAGACGTAATTATTCACCCTGGGAAGACACGGGTCCAGAACACTGGTAATGGCACTCTTCTTATCCCCTCCTCCTCCTCCTCCTCCTCTTCACCCACCCTCACCTCCCCTCCCACTGCTTTTATGACTGACAAGGTGCTAGATGGCTCAGACACCCTCTATAGATAGACAAATAGTGGAGGACGGCCGGTATTGTTAGACGAGAATGTTCATGTTACAAAGGTCGTGTGTTAATGCACAGAGATCAGCAGGAATAGACGGATAATGTTTATTTTATTATGTACATGAATGTCATTAACAAGCAGCTATGCCATTTGTAGGCCTCATTTGGTTATATTACATGTAATGTACCAATCATTTCAGAGGAATATTACTGTGATAATAGCGTGAGTGTCATTTAGCTACTTTAACCACTGGATGACTCACAATTGTGGCTGTTGAGAAACAGAAGTGCTTGATGAAAAAACGAATTTGGGAAACGAAATGCAGCTGAATCATGCTCAGCAGAATGTTTGCTCTCGGTTTAGCAGCTGGAAGTGGTTTTGTCCTTTTGTCAGCAGAGTCAGCAAGACACAAATGAAAAGTCAATATACATCACTTCCTCCCTCTCAGCCAATAACGGCTGTGTAGGGTGGTGATATTGTTCTCCATGAGATAATATTTGGCTAGGCTGGTGACCAGAAGCTCTTGCCCTGGTACATGCACATGTGTTTACTGGAATGTGACTGTTTCCTGAAGCTCTGCAGTAACTCTGTTATGCTGGTTGAATTCCAAAACATCGCTCCCTTTGTGGCGTGTTTCGCTCTCCCACATATACTTATTATGGATGGGTACCGTGGAGACTAGGAGAAGTTGGCTTTTGTTTTTGTTACGTTATTTGTAATGAAATCAAATTTCTTGCAACATGGGGGATTAGTAGATGTCGTGATTGTATGTGAAATACTCTGAATTGTCTCGTTTTGTCAGACTGAGAACACCTTTCAGTGTTAGTTTGGATTGCACGATTCTGGGTAGAATGATAATCAGGATTTTATTGCTTAGAATTGAGCTCACGATTCTCTCATGATTTTTTTTATGGCGATAAATAAATGTTTATTGCACTACTATACAGAAATAAACACAACAAAAACAAATGATGCTACCTAGCACATCAACTTTGGACAAAAGAATGGCAAGGCTCTTTTTTTTTTTCTCGCTTAAATGAAACAGCTTCACAAATCTTGACACTGAACATGAAAATAATACAATTTTAAGTCTTTTGTCTTTTCTTATTAAACACAACCATCAAGCAAGTATTTTTCTGTGATTTTTCTTCTTGCCAATGTCTCTCACTAGCTCTCACTGGGTTTCCAATGCTCTACATCATGTGGCGTAATGCTGCATTGTCATTTGTTGACGGACAAAGTAGGAGCACTGATACGCCGAAAGAAAATGTGGCAGAATTGTTGTTGTTTAGAAATGAGATTCTATAGAAGTATCAATTGAGATTGTGTTTTTAATATGATTAATTGTGCATTAATTAGTGAACAAACAAGTCATATTGCATTGTTGATTTTTTTTTTAATTTTTTTAATTTTTTTACCACCACTCAGTTCACTTCAGTCGAGTATGGATTTTTTTTATTGTCTGTAGCAGACATTACATCAATGGTTGATCATGAGTGTGCAGGTGCATGTATAATTGCTTTTTGAGGTACAGTACATGTGCGTAATGTGCACACGCAGCCTTTCAAAGCAGTGCACATATGAATTGGACATTCCAGTGTTTGCAAATCAGACAAATATGTATGAACAAAGGTTTTATATTAAAACAATGGACATGCACGTAGACATGTTGATTACTAACAGTTGTGTTTTATTTTATTAATGCCAGTGAATGTGTAAGCTTTTGGCAAATAAGTGTTTAAAAGCACAAGCGGCAGACGAACAGTACTGTTATTCTGAAATGTTTCAGTATAAGCCTTTCTCCATTTTAAGATGGGTGTGAGCCTAAGTAGATTACTGCCTTTTTACTGCAGTTGCAGGATGGGTGAAAAAAAAATGATGGTGAGAACTGTAATGGGAAAAAGAATTAGACAAGATAAAAGTCTGAAGATGGTGGGAGAGTAGGAGTGAGGGGGGGAAACCGCTTTTACATCGTTAATCTGGTCGGCCCCTCCCCCCTCTGTTTCAATTAAGAAAATTACTTTTTAGTTCAATTAACAATAATTCACGCTTAACTGAATAAAGTTTATTACACAATCAAGGCAACAACAGAGGAAGTGAGGGACACGCACACACACGCGCACGCACGCACACACACACACACACACACACACACACACACACACACACACACACACACACACACACACACACACACACACACACACACACACACACACACACACACACACACACACACACACACACACAGTAGGTGTCGCGGCTCCCAGTGTAGACCTATACGGGCTGTGGTGAACAGTGTTGTTAGGAGATGTTAGGGAGAAATATGTCATCATACTCTTAGATGGAGGGGCCGCTCTATCCTCTATCCTTGGCCTCCGGCAGCAGCTTGCATCACGCCGATTAGCTCCCAAACACAGACAGTAACACTAACAGCCACATTGTCATAATTGCCATTACTCCCCCCCCCCCTCGCCCTCCTCCCCATCCCCCTCCACTATCACCACAAAACATGGCAGGGACTCATTCCTGGAAGCTTCCGCCCTCTTTTATACAACTCCAGATGAGCTATCTGCTCTATCATTTAGAAAAACCAAATAGCAAAGCATCAAAATTTGGCCCTTTTTTTTTTTTTTTTTTTTTAACATTTTCATACTAACAATAAGGTGTTTTTTTTTTTTTTGCTTCAGCCGTGGTTTATCCTCCTTTGTTCCATCCCTCCCCCTCTCATTCCCATCTCTCGTTCTTTTTCAACCTCTCTCGTGATTTACGCCGCTACAATTATTGGGTAATCTCCACTGTCATTACTCTTAACATCTGCTCTGTCACAATGCTAAAGGCTTTTGGCTGTGCTCTGCGACAGTTATTCTATGTGCTTACTGTCCTGCGACGCAGACAGACGACCCCCTCCCTCCCCTCCACCGTGTCCCCTCTTTATGCGCTATCTGCATTGGAGAAATGAAATGGCTTTCATGAGTGGGAGCTGTATGTTGGGGGTGATTTGCTGGTGCTGGTGCTGGTGTGCGAGGGCGAGAAGAGAAGATGATCTGATTGTAAAATGTAGGCCGAGTTGCATCAAAAGGTCAGAGGTTGGCTGGTGATCTCGAGTCAAAACCCGGAAATGACCGAATCCCAACCCGCAAACAAAGCAACCGATCTTGTTTCTTCTGCTTGACAGAAATGCCACCCACCATCCTGACTTGCTCTTAATATACACTCTCGTGTGTCTCTGTCTGTCTTTCTGAATGAACACCAAGCAACTACTCAGTAGACAGGCAGTTAAGCAAGCTAACCTTTAGCGAGTAAGGAGAGAAACATTCAGAGATTTCCATCAGATTACCCTCTCCAGTTTCCATTGTGTGTGTGGCGAGATGGCCCCCTTAGTGGTATCCCCCCCAAACACACACACACACACACACACACACACACACACACACACACACACACACACACACACACACACACACACACACACACACACACACACACACACACACACACACACACACACACACAGTAAATTGGAAGCATTTGGTATTCAGATAACGACAAATAGCTCAGATCTGCTGGAACAATAAACAGTTTCCAACCAATCGCCCTCCTAGACTGAGCTGTGCTAAGACAGTTTGATAGTCGGCAGTTCTTTCACCACCCCTCAATTGCCAGGGTGTTTTTTTTTTTTTTTTTTTCTTCAAACCGCTAGCTTTTCTAAAGCCTCCCTTGTGATTCAAGTTTCGCCTCGTCCTTACTGCTGATTGACCTTCTGCTTCTTCATAAAACAAATTCCACTCAGAAGTACTTTACAATTCTGTCTAGTGGAAGTAACAACCTGGCAAGTGTTATGCATTTAGTTAAGTATCTGCAATGTCGTTGCTGTCTGCAAGTGTATATTTTTATGTACACTCACCCCTTTGAGAGGAATGTAATGACATGGGTCCCATACTGTGTGATTGAGATGGATGACCTGTTTTCTATGTATGTGTATGTGTGCATATACCCCCTGAGTGCTGAGGGAACACATTGTGACCCTCGTTGTATTTGGCCACCAGAGGCCATGCTGGCAAAGCCTGAAATGATGATTAAGGACAGAGGGCTGGATGGGAAAATGTGGATTAATGAAGCTCAGATAGAATTAATAGCCATGACATCCCACAACAGTGGAGCTGCTAAATGAGAATATGTCGTGGTCCACTCGAGTCGCAACGCTTGTTTTGTTTTCAAGGTGATGATAGGAGTGAAGAAGGCAACGTGTCCTCTCTCAGCTCACTTACTTAACTTGTTCTGTCTTGGTAGCAGAAATGAGTACTTTGCAATAATGGGAATTTGGTTGAGTTTGAGCTGGTTGTTTAAGATCTGGAAATTACATTTTTACCTTACTATAAAGTTAGTGGTATTATTTCTTCCTTTATGTATGTTTATGGGCAGTACAGGTCACCTCTGAAGGTGCAGAAAATTCAAGTGCCCATTTCATGGGATTTTAGTTCCATAACAATGATGATAGCCATTGCTTACTTTTTCCACCTTTTACTAAGAGGTCGTGTTTAGTCTTCCATAAAGGTAGGGGACTCACAAGGCACAAATTCAAAGAAGAATAGTCTAAATTGAAACAGCAGAGACCTGAATACCGTGACATTTAGGTCTTTTTATTGGTCAAGATCCATTTGAGCCCCCTGATGTCACTTGATAGCCACCGCAGAACTGAGATAACATCATTAGTGTTATTATTTCACACTCCCCCCAGATTCACAGGAGATATTACAAAACATTTTTTGCAGTGGTGCTAACCCTTGACAGGTAATCTAGACTTGTGTGAAATGTGTAAAATTGCTAAAGTGCCCCTTTAATCTTACCATAACTGCCATATGTGCATATTGTGTATATATACAAAAGCATTAAAAAAAATGTAGGTGTAATATGAAAAAGAATAATGCATGTAATCCAAAAAATGTTTGATATAGTTTTGACCAAACCTTCAGGCAGGGGGTGACACAGCCAACCTGAAAACAGCATTTTATTCATGAGCTAATTTCCAATTGGGATAGTCACTTATTCAATATTTATGACTGCACATTAATGCAACACCGCAGAAGACTTTTTATACCTGAACTGTCTGCTGCATTTTCACACTCTATAAGGAAAACAAATAGAAAGAAGTGTGAAAACTGATCTTATTTGGTGCTGACAATTCTGCACTACAGAGAAACAGATTCAAAATATGGCAAACACTTACAAAGTCTTTTCTGTGTGTGTTTTGCTGCAACATGTTCGTGTCTCAGAAGCTCGGATGTTTTTAGCAGCAGCTGCAAAGATTCGACCCCCTGAAGTTTTAGTTTGGCTGTTTGAGGATAACGGTTGCTGGACCGTCTTGTCTTCTCTTTGATTTCACCACCTGGTTTGTTGTTCAGTTGGTGGTCTTTCACTTCTACCTCCTGCGGGCTACAAACATCCCGGCTTATGTGCAAATGCACATGCACGCACGCACACACACACACACACACACACACACACACACACACACACACACACACACACACACACACACACACACACACACACACACACACACACACACACACACACACACACACACACACACACACACACACACACACACACGCACACACACCTGAACACCTTATTAGCATGTTAGGTCAGGAACTGGAGAACGCTTTAGCTCCAGGTGCTGATCAGTTATTAATGTCTAGTCACTTCTGCAAGTAAATGTTTACCTCGGACTGGTTAGACATTAATAGAGCCTGGAGGCGACAATCTTTAAACCTTCACTGGAAGTATTTGTATCAGAGTGTAACAATTTGGAAAGGTGATGGCACCTGATGACCGCTAATTTTTTTTTTTATAAGAACTGGAAAAAGTGCAAACAGCAAAGCAACAGTTAAGGTGTTAAAGGTAAACATAAAGCACCATCATTTAGATAGTTTTGGGGGTTTGGAAAAAAAAAAAAAATCTGAAAATGATTACAATGCTTGGAAACTACTTGGTCCAGGTTTAAGAAGTAAAAGGTAAGATCATAGTACACCTGGTACTTTTGTATAGTTAATGACTTAGAGGAGTTCACACCAAGGCGTCATTCTTTTGACGAAAACATGGGAATGTGTTTTGTCTTATGTGAGGACAGAAGAGACCTCTGGGAGTGAGAGGGAAAGTCAAAAAGGGATCAAAAGGATTACAGTTACAATATGTCCAGGCCACAAACTTAATGTGCTTTCTTCTCCATATAGAAGACCCTTTTAGCCCAGGACAGAGTAGCTGCCGATCAGCCAGCAGTGATTCCGGGCACTGAGCAACAGCCTTTCCTGCAGGTAAAGTACAAATTGGAAGTTAATTTAAAGATGCTGTAAGTGCGCTTTTGACTAATGAAATGAAAATGACTAATGTATTTTGTCTCTGTAGGGTCAACAAAAGGCATAAGGCATCCCGTCTCCATAGGTGGCAAAAGGTAGGAGTTATTTTGTCTCCCCTTGTCTCTTATCCCGAAAGGACATTTATCCTTTATCTTTTCTCAAGTGGGCTTAAACTCCTTTGAACTTCATGTTAAAGAATGCTTACGCCACCTTGCTGGTTCTTTCTTTGACTATCTGGCGCTGTGACTGGGGTTGATACTGACCCTGGGCCGGGGGAGAATACTCTGAGAATGAGTGTAACAAGAGAGTATATATGAGACGGAAAGGGAAACTGAGATAGCGAGCATTGACAGGATTGAGCTCCCAGGTGGGGTGTCACCCTCAGGGGAGGCAACAATTGTTGACAAAGCTGTGTGTGTCACATGAGAAGGTCTTGGCAGTTTAGTTTCCTCGTGTATTGCTCATTAGAGGACTGCACAGATTCTGACGTCTTTCTGGCATGCAGTTATGACAGTTTGACATCTGTAAGCATCTAAGAGACTTACTCTGTGGTCACTGTTGAGAAACTCTTATGCAAGTCAGACAAAAAAGTACAAGTATAGAAAATAAATAACCATAATTAAAAGAAATAACAAAAGTTTTTCCCTCTTCACTTATTTATTTGTTTTTATAAAAAAAACAAAAAAACAGATAGGACGAGCTCTTACTTGACATTGAAGTCAATTATAAACTTGCCTGTTTTTTCTACAGTAGCTGCAGTCACACAGCAGTGTTGTTGACTTTGTCACTACCTTCCCATTGTGAAAGGGTGACCTTCCTCTTTCTCCCACTCTCTGTTCTGCTCAGCTCTGTACATCTGTGTCTGTTTACCAGCCTGCCTGTGTCTCCCTCAATCTGAACTGATGAGTGCAACTCACAGCTGCTCCTCTCTTGTTTCCCGCTGCGTGGTTTGTGTGTTTCTATGTGTGTGTGTGTGTGTGTGTGTGTGTGTGTGTGTGAACATGCTGCTGTGCGGTGTCATTGTGCCTGCCAGTGGCAGTGCCATGCTCCGAAATCAAAGACTAGCTGCACCTTCTGACTTCAGAGACGAAACAAGTTTCGATGTAATCGAGTGAACAGGTTAATATTCTACTTTCATCCCTCTGTTTTCTTTACATAATACATCATGTATGCACAAAGTGTGGGCAGGCTTGGCTGTACACATCACATTGGTAGATCCACCTGTGTCACCTGAACCTTCTGACCTGCATTCCTGCTTGTCTTTCCTTCATGTTCTGTTTTTTTTTTTTTTTTGGTCATTTCCTGCTGCAGAATGACAAAAAAAATAATTGTAGTTTCGAAAATATTGATGTGGAAATTTGTCTGAATGGCTGCAGTCTGAGCCTGGCCATCCTCCCCGGTACAAAGATAACCAAAATAAACTATCATGTAATGGGAAATGATTTTAAGTTGATGATCACTGTTGGTAAAAAAAAAAATGAGAACAGGAAGTATACAGTTTCAGGAAGGGCAAGGAGAGGTGAAGGGGAAAGAAGGTTAAGAACAGAATGTCTTCAGGCGGGTATGGGATACCAGTGAGAGCATGACATCATCAGAACAGGTGTTGTTTGCTGTTGTTTACCTGGAGTCAAGGCGAGCGGGCCTGCAGGTTCTTTGGCTGTCCGAACCTGTTGGACCCGTTTTATACGTGGAAAACTTCTCGCCTCAAGTGGCAGCTGAACGTAGGAAAATGGTGCATTTGAGTTAAAAAAAATAAAAAAAGGTTGTCTCATAATAGAGATGCTACAAAACCTGAATTTCTACCACTGTTTTGCTTACTAATGAAAGTTTTTTTAGATTTTCATTAGGCAATTTGTTTAATCAAATTCTATAACATAATCACGTATTTTCATTTTTGTATGTTATCTGTATTACTAGAAGAGAAAATAAGCTATTTATCTTTAATTATTTATGATAACTTTAAACGGTACAATACATTAAAGAAGTATTTAATGTATTTAAAGAAGTATTTAATGTATTGCTATGACATTTTGAGCAGACATTCTTTCTCCCAAGGATGAAGTGTATTGTCTCTGGTGAACATCTGACTTTTGGTTTAGTAGGGTTGACATTTGTGGTTTCAAGTGAAATAGAAATATAACCACCAGAAAACTGTCCCTGAAATTTGCTCCTGGGCTCCTATAGTGGATAAATTCAAATGACTTTGCCTGCCTAACAGTGGCCTGTAATCTGGCCAGGTTGGTCTGACATTTCAGGTCCATGAGGAAATACAGACAAAACTGACATGTGAAAAATGCAAAACTTTGACGGCATAAACATCAGTCGGTTAGTCGTATTAGCATGGTTATGGCAGCTAGCCAAAGCTGTCAGCTTGGCTGTATTCATGTATGACATTGATTGAGCATCACTACAACTTTCCTCAGGAAGTGTAGAGGAAGCTCTGTTTTGAGCTTCTTTTTTTTTTTTTCTCTCTCTCACATTGCAGAGCTTATACATAGAGTCTGAATTTGCTAATGTATGTACAAATATAGTACAGTACTGAATTTGCATTCCCACATGCAGCCCATTTAAACAGGCTTCAGGAGGACTGCTGTGGAAGTTTTCTAAGCCTCCTATAAATATTTCTGTGGAAACGCCGTCTCCTTCAGCTACAACTCGTCTCGGTGTCGTGCTGCCGTTCGGTGCTGGTGAAATGTTTCTTTGGTAACTCATTTGCAATTACGAAATGTAAATCAGACAGGTGCTGCTCGCATCTATCAGAGTCTGTATTTGTTTTACCTAAGGCTGCTCAGATCCTCCCTTTGTAAGAACACACACACACACACACATGCGCATTCACACATTTAAACACACACGGGCACATAGACACAACAAGGTCACCTCCACGCATCACTCACGGTCTTACACGAGTCTGGGGAGACTTTAGAAGTGCCGTGTAAAAACGAGGCAAACTTTTTATTCAGAAGATGGAATACAGAGTCTGCCTTGTTTCTGACTGACATATGTTCACTGTGTGTGAGAGAAGAACTGGGATCAACACTCTCTGCACATAAGGAGAGGTACAGCTGCTAGATAGCATTTCTTAGTTTGTGTGTGTGAAGTGAGGGAAAGTGTGTGTGCGTGTGTGTGTGTGTGTGTGCTGGGGGGCACACGGGAATGCACACTTTCACGAGTGTGTTTATGTGGTGGTGTGTGAGTGCGTGTGTCTGCGTGTTTGTGTGCATGCAGGGGCGAGTGACTTCACACAAGCGTAGTAGTAATGAAGCGTGCCAGTGTGGAGAGAGTGGAAGTTGAGTGTCAAACTGGTGAAGAGGAAGGAGGAATCTGTAACATTTGGTTTCCAGTATGTCACATTTCCACCGCATTTTAATCACCTTTATTAATGCCAAATACTGAGCATGAGAGATAAATCCTTGTTTACAAAGACTGACCAATACGACAAATGTGCAATTTTAATATTTGGACTGCAGACAAGCAACTTTTAAAAGACAGTTTTTAATATTCAAATGCCCTCCCACACGCGAAGGCACACGCTGACTACATTTACAAACACACACATACACGCTCAGTGTTTTATGCCACTGGCAACTGCCTTATTCCCACCAGCTGTCTCAATGCATAAAACCCAGGCTTGTTGTTAAGTCTGGGGCTTAAAAGCACTGCCAAAAAGAAAGCTGGGCAGGAATAACGGCATTAATTCTGTGATTTGAGCCACCACTCAGACTCAGCATTTAAAAGTGCTTAAAACTAGCAGCTGGTGTCAACAAGGTAATAAAAGCAGGCACAAGGGATCGCTCTGCCTGACGCGTGTTGGGCAGCAGGATGTCCATGTTAGTTTAAACGCTAGTGATGCGGGCAGAGAGGAGACACTGGCATGGACCGCAGCCTGCCATACTGACAGAGAGAGAGAGAAAGGGCAGTTAGGGCAACGTGAGATAGTAATTTGTAGGTTACCTGCTTGTGTAATAGAAATATAACGTATAATAGGTAGAGCCTGGCATGTTACACCCTCCCTATTTGGCTTCCTGTGTTTTGTTTCCAGCTCAGGATGTTTCTGAAATGGCTTGAGAGGGCTCTGTCAGTGACATCACTCTCACAGCTAAGTCTCCCTTCCTCCCTCTCAGGTGAAAAGTATCATTTAACGCAGCTCCTGCCAAGTCAGGAGTTGGAATACTTTAATTTCCCTACCTCTGGAGACAGTGCCAGAGGTTTGATGTCCATTACCCAAGCTCTGCAACAAGAGCTGACATAAACTTGGAGTGAGTTAAGTACTCTGTGGCAGCATTACCTAACCCCACAACCTCTGGATCTTCTTTCTTATGGTCTCGCGGCCTCTTTAATCGCTTTTCTCCTCCCTCTTTTGCTCTCACGTTCTCTCCCCTCTCTCTCTGAGGGCATCCTTATCATCAAGGTTGAGATTCCTGTGAAAAAGTCGGAACTTGGCTGGACCCGGGCCACCGAGTGCATTATGATCCATCTCCTCTTTGCCCACCCATAAACTCGTCCTTCATGACGCGGCAGCGGCTTGTAAACGCTTTGGCACTTCAGCACTCGAGCTGCCTCAGCTCTTAAATTCACAGTCTGTAAAACATCTTGACTGTCCTCGCAACTTTACACTCCTGCACATCCCTTCCAAAGTGAAACTCTGCCTGTGAGTCAGCATGGGTATTCACACATCTTACAGTAACCATGATAGATATTGCAAGCTGTGGCTGGAGTCACCTGATGATTAAGAACAAAAAACAACTTCTGTGACAAATAATTATATTTATTTTCTGACTTTAATCTAAATGGAGTTTTTTTCTTGTGAAATTCCAGATGCTTTCATTTCATGGATTTTTAGGCTCTGGAAGAGGTAAAAATTCAAAACTTTTTAAAAAATGTTCCCAGTTCTGCACACAATATGGGTAGAACCTGTGATGAGGGGTCATAGCTAGACAGTGCTTCATACTAAAAGGTCCAGACTCACTGGTTGCATGTGCATTTTTTGCATATGAAATTTGACTCAACAGTGGGGATGTTTTATGAAATCTGCACGGAGCTGTCAGTCAAAGTGGAGGACAAAAGCAAGGTGTCCTGAAGGTTAATGACTGAGGAAACGCTGAGCGATTTAAACACCATATGGATAGGCTCATCATCTACAAGCTGTTCAAGGTTGAACCCATCCAGAACACTGTAGGATTGAGATAATAGCCATCTTTGCCCAACTGTTGTTAAGCTACCAATCTCCTGTCAGCTGCAGGGGAACTGATAAGCATTAGGACCTGAGACCCTGAGCAACTTTCTCTCTCCTTGCTGAATCTTTGAGTCATTTTCTCCCATTGGTCAGTCTGTCAGGTACACAATACAGAGGTGGTGATGATGACGCATCTCACTGCCTTTCTTCCTCCTTCCCTTTGCACCACCATTTCCTTCCTCTTCTCCGCCTTTTCCTCATGGTTCCCAGTTCTCGTCTTTCTTCTCTTGTACTCCTCAGCCATACACATCCATTGGAGAGTGGCTCGCCCTCAGAGCCATCTGTTTCCAGGCAGCCTGTGAGTGTTGCTGAAATATGTAGGGCCTAATTAATTCAACCAAATTGTTTTAGAATAGATTAATACAATAATGGCAGCGCATGAAAGGTTATTTCAAGTACACCACTCAGCTAATCTCATCAAAGGGTAGATTTTACTGCTCTGCACTCAGCGATCACCCACTGCCATATAGACCCTCGTATACAGGAAGTCAGGCTGTATGTACTGGAAAGTTCTCAGTGTAGGTGTTGATTTTCTCAAGAAAATGGTAAAGCAGTTATTAGATAGATGATCAATTATAGATGATGGATTGAAATATATATAACACAGAAGCTGGGCCTTCACATAGTTCCTATATAATGGAAATCAATTTTGGAGTAAAATTCCATAAACTCCTTATTTTTTTTAAGAGGAATGATGTTACATTTGAGAAGAAATGTTAAAGCTCGGCCAAACTTCAAGGGAAAGGCTACAAAAGTATTAAATTTTGCATTAATATCAGTAAAGCCATTCTCCTATAGTTACAGAGAGTAGCAATTGAAAGTAGCATCACGTTATACAATATCAACCTGTCTCAAGGAAAAGGCATGTTTTGGTGGTAAAATGAACCTCCTCATACAGGTTATTTGTTTTACCTAATCATGATGACTGTGGTCCTCTTCTCATGCTGCTTCTCTGCTTTTTGTACATCATTTTTTGTTGCCATGGCATTCTAGATCAAATCTTGCTTGTTTTTGAACCAGCAACATTTTAATTCTCGATGACTTCACTAATCCGGCCAACCTCATACACATTTTAGTAGATGGATCTGTGATTGCTTTTCTTTTGATGGTTGTTTAGCAGAACAGCTGGCGATGCTTTAAATCCCGTGACCTCTACAAAGAAAACAATAGTCACTCTCTTGAAAGCACTTTATAAATTTTATGTCAATAAAGTCATTATAAAGGGCCTCATTTTAAAGTACTTGGTATCCATATTAAGGTTAGACAGCATTTCCTTCACGTATTAGTTTTGTTGTTTGTGATTGTGTATTGATCCCTGAAGGAGAAATTTAACCTTCTGGGTGAAAAATGGCTATCCACATCCCGCTGCTCTTCTAAAACTATTTATACGGGAACGGTTTGGTAGTAAAGATCAATGATATTTTGAATTAAGATTGGTCATCAGTGTTGCAATGCCCTGTCCATCGAGTCTTGCCCTCTTCATAGTATTCTTATGGCTCCCCACTGGCACGTATGTGAATTCATCTCTTAAAAATATCAAGCCAAAAACAATTTTAAGAGCAAGTGTCGAATTTTTTTCTGAACAGCAGGCGTCTCATTTTCAAATGGAAATCTTCACAAACTATTCCTGTGAGACAGAGAGGCTTTGCTATCAGTCACCTGGACTAACCTCTGCAGGGACTGAAGCAGACGAGCAGAAGTCACAGTGCAGTTGTTCATCAAGATTAATACCAGCTCACTGTCCTCCCCAGAGAGGCAAACTAACAGATTCCCTACTTGACTTCCAGAGCTGGCTCCTATAGACAGCTCTGGTTCATTAACACCAGTATTATGGCTGAACCACTTGCAATTAGGAATGTGTTTAAGACGGTGCCATGAGCATACAAGCACACATACACATACACCAGTGTGTGTGCACATGTCTGGGTGCACACTTACCCTTACACCCACACCCACACACCCACACCCACACACCACACACACACACACACACACACACACACACACACACACACACACACACACACACACACACACACACACACACACACACACACACACACACACACACACACACACACACACACACACACACAGTCGCACAGTGTCGGGTGCATTTTTTAAGAGGAGGAATATGATAATGAACCTGGCTTGATAGAGTAATTAACTGGGCTAAATGGAAATCCCACGAGGTTCACTGATAGTTAGCAGATGTTCTCTGAAATACATTAAAGACCAAACGTCTTGTGAAGGGGGAAAAAGTGAGAGTAAAAGAGGCAGGATGTTACCACTGTAGATAAAGTTTGGGGTTTTTCAAATCAAGAGAGGAATGAGAGGTCTTGACTTCTGTGATCTTTTATTTGGAAACAATGTCCCGTAGGGGGGAGGGGGGATGAATCAGCTGATCAGAGTCATGTGGCTCAAAGGAGTAACAGAACCGTTAAAAAAAAAAAAAAAGAACAACCTCAAACTAGTTTTATTTTAAATGGAGAGCTTTTTACGACCAGGAGAAATTTCTTGTTCGGCAGTTAATAAAAATTTGTTTTTAATTATGTGGCAGAAGCAGCTGGTTTACAGTTAGGACAAATGTGTCACACTAAAAATCCAGTAAAGGAAATGTTTTTGATTTAATAAAGACTGTAACATTCACTGTGTTTTTCTGATGGAGTTTCTTATTGCACTGATCCATCTTGCCATTGCTTCACATCATTGTGGTCTATTTTGACTTTGAATACAACATCCCTGTTCATTTACAGAGTGTTTAGCTTAGCAGTAGTTTTAGTATAAATCATTTCCTGAATTTTACCCTTGAATAATCTACGTTGTTAGTTTACCTCAAGAAATTCCTCAGATGATTATCTACTTCATGAAAAAAACATTTCTCGATCACTATTTACACAACTGCACAGTTGGTAAGTAAGTCAGTTTGAAGAAGCACCAAGATGGTGATGATGAGTTTGCATCTTTTAATCACATCTTGTTCACTTCTTCAGTTTGAATAAATGGTTGTCTTACTACGGCTGACAGGCCTAACCTATAGCTTGGCTGCCGCCATGTATAGAGCAATATCAGAGGCAGTGCTCCAAAGCTAGCTAGTTTGCTAAATCATACTGAGAAGAGCCATCTGCTTCTCTGTCTGAACTTTAGAACAAAGACACCAGACTGTCAAAGTTTCCCTCAAGCAGAGAAATGCACCCTGACTCAATCACAGGCATACGCATGCGGGCAGAACGGCACGGACTTATATACGCACACACATTACACCCACATAAGCACACTCGTTTTGGACTTATTTCCTTCTGTTCTGGAGTCTAATGGACTTTCTCATTCTTAGTTGAATGGCTCATCTGAGCATAGTTTTTGATATTCCCTCTTTTTGTAAACTCAGAAATAGTTCCCTGAAAAAAAAATACTAAATGAGGCACTTAGTAAAAAAACAAAAAACCTTGTGGAAGTGTTTGTGCTTGTGGAGAGGAACACCTGTTAATATTAAGTTCATTACTGAAGTCAGTCCATGTGGTCAGTAGGTGTAAAGCAGCTGCAGGAAGTATATTAATGACTTCCTCTTTATTCCGCCTCCCCCCACCCACTCACCAGTTACAGCCGGCCATGTGGTCCTGTATGAACCAGCTCCATCACAACTACAGCTGCACAAACCTATGACAGACTGAAAAGTCAAATATACATCACCAGGCATTATCCTAAACCCAGTCTAGTCTGGCACTCTCTCACAGTAGCTAATCCGCATTTTCCATGCGTGACACTCTAGACAGGATACTTTTGGGTTAGTTTGAACTTCAAGTGACCTCCATGCCTTGATCAATCTGTTCCATTAACAGTCTCTGCCTCTCTTTAATCTAATCTGTCCTTTCTCTTTCTGACCCGTGCAGGCACATCCAAACTATCACTTGTAAGCAAGGCAAAAAAAACAACAACTGAAAACCCTTTTAGTGCACCTTATTTTGACATGTATAATACGTTCCAGTAGAGCTTATTTGTTTACATTAAGTGGGTTGAAGGCCTCGGCATGAAGCCTCCTGCCCTAACATGAGAGGACAGTTAATATCGAGCTGTGACACTTGGCCCGTTGCTGTTTTTCACACAGTGAAGCGGAGTGACTTGTCAGTGAGGACGGTGATCGCACATTACCTGACATGAAGAAATATTGCTGACACGTTGGCATTTATCTGCAACACCTAAGATGAAAACCAGGAGGTTGTGAGTTACAGTTGTGGTCATATCTCTCGTAAACAGTGCAGTTTGAGCGTCTCCGTCGATAAAACAGAACAGTTCCGCCGTGTGCAGACGTGCAACATTGCACCAGCAGGCTGCCGTGCAGTCTTCTTCTGTGCTGATGTGCCAGGCGATATACTGCACTTCTCTCTCTGATGGTAAATCCTATTGGCTCGTACTTTGTGATAACTTGTGGCACAACACAGAGGGAAGTTCTAAATCACACAACTAGATCTGGTGTTTTTTATTACCTGACAAAGATCCAATTAAGATTGAAATGCTGTCAGTGGAGATGCTGTGTGTGGAGCATTGCAGTGCAGTTTTTGTGCATTTAGCTGTCTGAGCTTGTCATGAACACAGAAATCGGAGGTTAAAGTTACTTTGTCCAGCTCGTAAACATAATGTTAGAAGTTAGTAAGGAGTTAGCAGTTAGCTCACTGGGAGAGCAGAAGTCTGAAAAGCACTGGACACGTTTCAGTATTGTGAAAAGCAATCAGACGAGGGAGGTTCTCCTGTTGACAGCGTGTGAATGTGTCTTTACGGAGAGCCATGGAAACCCTTTCACTCATGCTTGTACATAAGAATGACAATATGTATTGTTTTGAATGATTACCATTTACCCATTCATTATACATTGCTCACATATAGAAATTCACTCTCTTCAACCTGGCAGACAATAGCTACTGCTATAATAGATGCATCAGTGTCTAACCACCCTGTGCTGCCATGGTAACCTCTTTAATAGTCCAGAGTATGGATGTGACATCTGCCATGGTGTGCTTGGCTTGCTTGATTATTGAAAGCCTGAGCAAAAGCACATTGGTTAAAAACAGAGAAGGGGCCAAAAAACACTTGGTTTTCCAAAAACTTGAAAAATCCAGTCCAGTCATAATAAATATATCAATTTATATGAAATATATATATATATATATATATATATATATATACATATATATGATTATTGCATTATTATTAGAATACAGACTGCCAAACAGTCATTATTACTTTGTTTTTGTGTTGTTCACAGTTTCAGTGTCTTGTACAAATGTAATTGGGCAGAAAGTGGTTTAATATTTTGATGAGGTCGTAGTGATATCAATCAAACCGTTTCTCAGCATATCCCAAATGAATGCGAGCTCGGTGTTGTTTTATAAATTACATCTCCACCCAAGTTTGTGTTCCACCCACTTAGCACAAGGGTCAGCTCAGTCAAATGCTTCAGTTAATCTGTGTGGCATTCCCAGGAAGATACAATCACTCCATGCTGGTTAACCATTACCATACTCAACAAATCATTCTGAGCCTATAAGAGAATTTCACGATGCCTGCCTCCTCCTCCTTTCCTCCTCCTTCCTCCTTTTCCTCCTTTTCCTCATGCCACTGGTCTTACTTCATCACATCCTTGTTGACTCCCGCTGGCCGCATGGCGACAAAGCCAGCCTTTCATGTGCTCCACAGCCTGCTCGGAAACACCGGTGTCGCAAGCGCCCCGGAGCGCCATCTGCCACCGCCCCTCCAAGCAGATGATAAAGTTAGCATCTCTGCTTTGCATCCTCCCCCTGGAAACGGACAAACAGACACACATGGAGACACACCTACACAAACTCATACAGCAGACACAGTATGTTCCAAATATTAGCATATCTGTGTGTGTGTGTGTGTGTGTGTGTGTGTGTGTGTGTGTGTGTGTGTGTGTGTGTGTGTGTGTGTGTATGTGTGTGTGTGTACTTGGATAGGAAATGACCACCTGACTGCTCTCCGACTCCTGTTCACCACAGAGGTGGACACAGAAAACACGGAGTAAAATGAGAGGGAGGGGAAACACGTGCAATAAGAGGGTGGTGGTGGTGGTGGTGGTGGTGGTGGGGGGGGGGGGGGGCGGCAGGATAATGGGGACAGAATTTGAACACGTGAAGAATCATTTGAGAAGACAAGAGGAAGAAAAAAAAGGGTGCTGGTGGGGGTTTGTTTAAATGGTGACTCTCTGGTAAAAGAAAATCAATCATTATGAAATAAATTGTAGGCGTGACTGCTGTTGACTTGAAATATCAAAGAGGCATGATTTTTTTTTTTTTACTCTGTCAGGGCTTTAGTGGCTGCTATGAGCTGTACTGGGCCCTTGAAATAAAAGATTTAAGAAAGTATTTAGCATAAATTAAACTTTTGATTTCTTCAAAACAAAAGAGTATAAATTGATCCATGTTCTCTCAAGAAAGAGCAGTACCCAGGTGATTATCCACTCCGCAACTATAACTTTGTTTTTTTTTCCAGCAGTTTTACGTGAACTTTCCTCAATTTCAGAAGCAATAAGAGATTGAAAGACAATAATTGAAACTGCCAGTGGTTCACCGAACACTTTTTTTTTCTGCTGCACTTCAACAGCTCAGTTCTTTTATGTCTTAATTCTGTGGCTGCATGATCTTAAGGAAAATTTCTCTCTGCTCAGTCTAAGCTTACCACAACTTGGAAATGATAAAAGGTGAGTTAAAATGAAACGCTATTGCACAAATAAACCGAGGGGTCTGCTTTCTGAACCGCAGGATCAGATTTGGTTAAGTAAGTGATTAAAGCCCTCGCCTGTCAGTCAATAGATTTTGTTGAAATTGGCAGCTTTATCCAAGTACATCTTGCATAGATTAATGTAATCTGATTCTACTTTAAATGCATTTCAGCACCACGATAATCCCAAACAAATCTATTATGATGGCTTTAGCCCCAAACTAAAACAAGCCAAAAGTGTCTAATGGAGTCATCAACCCACTCAGATTATCATCATCTGTTTGGGCTAGCTACCTCTGTGTTCCACACTCCTGTACACACACACACGCACACGCACGCACGCACACACACACACACACACACACACACACACACACACACACACACACACACACACACACACACACACACACACACACACATATCCCTCAGATTCCCAACTACAAGGAGCAAAGAAGCGTCAGGAGATGTTTAATTAAGACAACAGATCAATTAACAGCTCAATTAGCCTGGCTAATTAGGGGCTCAGTTGGAACAAAAGCTCGCTCTCCTCTGCTCTCCCTTTCGCTGGGTGTCTCTCGCTCACTGTCGTGCACATTAACACGCGCGCACTCCACGACTCACACCCTCTCACAGGGTTTGAGCGCAGGACATGGTTGTCGCTAAACCTCGCTATAGAGCACATAATCCCACTTAATCGTCAGTCCAGATTTTGGCTGAAAATTGCCTGGAAGGGAAGATCGGAGCAGGAATTCTAACTCCCCCCTAGTTTTATCTATGAATCCAGGACACTGGTGATTTCAGAGGACTAATTGAAGTTACAGCTGCCTGGAGGTTGGGACACATTTTAGTTAACCTATTTAAAAAAAAAAAAAATCCTTTTTTGTGACAGTTTGCATTACATCATTCAAACGTGTTCAGATATTTGAACATATGCATGCAGGTATTTATGAAGTCAAACAAACTTACAGTAATTTAAACCTGCACATTATCCTCCTCCGCTTTACACAAAGTGTATGTGTGTGTGTGTGTGTGTGTGTGTGTGTGTGTGTGTGTGTGTGTGTGTGTGTGTGTGTGTGTGTGTGTGTGTGTGTGTGTGTGTGTAAAAGTATTGTTACCAGGTGTGCCAGGGTTTCTTGTGTGTAATACATCTTGTGGGGATGGTGGCTGGGACACTGCCGATGTTTACATGCTTCTGAATCTGCAAGTTCTTGGCAGAGGTCTGTGTGAGCTCACTTCTTTCCTTTTCTTTGGACTTACACTTGTGTGTACACACACATACACATATAAAGAAATGATTATCTGCTTTATTCAGTATATATTTACTACTTAAACCTGAAATCGAAACATAAAATCAACTGTCTAATGATTAAAAGATTATTGGTATTACATTTAACGTAGCATCAAAGTATACATACTAGCCACTTCAAGTTCACAGGGCGGCACGGTGGTGCAGTGGTTAAACCACCATCACCCAAAAAACATGCACCTCAAGTTGGTTGGCGCCGCGGTCGTGGCAGCCTGTTGCAGCAGCTCTCCCTCGGGATGCTGCTGTAGCGAAATAATTTCCCCTCGGGGATTAATAGAGTACAATAAAATTAAAATTAAATTAAAAAAAATTACTACCAGTAAGCCAACAATGCATAGTACAACAAGGTAGTACAGGTTTGCAAGATTGATATTTCAGGTGTCACCGTATTTGACTCTTGATAAAGACACTCGTACCTTGGCTTTGATATATCTCAATTTACAAATACAGTAAAACTAAACCTTTGCCTGCAAACTTCTCCAGAAAATTTGTGAACTAATTTGTCCCTCATCTACCCAATCTATGACATACTTTAGATTGTCGTTGAGTTTATTACTCACGTCAAAGAGGCTATGGTTTTAGTGCCATTTGTTTGTTTATTTTTTCTGTTTGTCTGGAGGATTGTGGAAAAACTACTGGCCTAATGATCATGAAATTTGATGTAAGGGTGAAGCACGGGCCAAAGAAGAATCTACTAAACATTGGTGTGAATCTGAAAACAGGGAAAAAAAAAACACTAATTATTTTTCACTTTTATAAACATTACGAGATATCTTAAAGTCCAGGAGATGGCAGTTAAGTTCGCCAGTGACAAAACATAAGCCGTTCTAGAAATACAATGGCTCCGTAACACAATCCACAATCACGGGTTCTTATAATCCTCTGGGATATGCATGTACTTGATCAGACTTACATAAAAATACATAAGCAGTCATTATGGAGCACCAGTGGTGTACTGGACTTATCTGCTGGGAGCAGATCACCCGCAGCATGCTCTCATGGGCACCCCGAGTGACGGGCACACAGAAAAGGCTGCTAGAGGGGCAGATATGGTTAGTAAAAAGTTTATGGATGTTTTGCAGCTGCCCTGGAATTCCCAATGGCCTGGCCACTAATGTTGATCTTTCATGGCAGTGATTTCATAGGAGAGAACTGGAACCAGTAGAATTTTAACATTGCCACAATTTAAAATAATGGATGGTATAGTGGTTGCAATGGAAGATGTCATAGAAGAGTAGACTGCAGACCTTGGCAGAGGTCTGTGCTCTCCAAGTCTTTTAGTGATGGAGCCTATCATAAAAAGGCATTGCTGTGTCAAGATGAATATTAATCTTTGTCACATTCTCATTAACAATATTTCTATCTCAGCCAAACCTCAGTTTTGCAATGTAAAGATGTTTTTGGCATTTCGCCTCAGATTTCTTAAAAGTAAAGTTAAATTACTTGGAGAGATGGACCGACCGAAAGGGTTTGTTTGTTTGTAGCCTCTGGTGAGTGTGAGATAGATGTCCTCAACTGCCCTGCTCTGCAGTTTTGTCTGTTTGTCTGTGTGTACAAGCTTGCATGTATGCATATGCACGTGTGTGTGTGTGTGTGTGTGCGTGCGTGCCTGCCTGTGTGTGTCAAGCAGGGTTCAGATGCCCGGTCACCCCATACATCTCCAATGCAGCAGACAGGTCTGGGGTTCTGTTGCTGATGTACTGTCTGCTCTCATTACTGAGCAGGCCCAGGAGCAGGCCCAGGCTCGACAAACACACAGAAACACACACGCACACACAGTCTTGCTGGGACAATTAAATGTGGCTGGAAACACTGGAAGAATCTGCCTAAAGTGAAGGAGACGGCTGGAAAACTGCTCCGGATTGATGCATGTTGAATTACCTTTACATTACAGCCAAAATTCTTGTTAACCCCCGCACCACACACTCGTATGCACATGAGAACACACACAACGGCACAACCACAATGGGACACACTGTGCAAGTCTTGTGACAGGATGACTGACAGAAGGACAGGCTGTTGCCACATGACTTCCTTTCTCTCCACACACACACAAACACACACTTCCCTATGTTTCAGTGTTAATAAATTGCATCTCAGCAGCTGTGTGCTCCGACTGCAGCCTCCCTCGGCTGTGTATTCTGAAATGGCAATGACGTCCTGTAACCACCAACTCTCCTTCTTCCTGTGTCTGAACCTGCCCAGCAGAGATGAAATATATCTTGAGGATTTGAGAAAATACTGAGAAAATTGTATTATTAATTTCAAGAACATACAATTGCAACAATATAAGTGTTATAGTTTTACATGTCAGCATAAACAAAACAGTTTGCCTTCAAACATTCAATTATAAAAACACATATTGCAGTTGTTTGTTGTCCATCTGATCTTTTGTAACCAAACCACACAACTAAAGTCACTCTGCTTTTTTGAGGTAACTCCACCGCGTCGAGCTGCTTCCAGCCATCGTCGTTGTTGTTGTTGTTGTGCGGAAGTTACGCATGTAACATAGTGTGATACCATTATCACGATTAAAATGTTTTCAGTTACTGAAGAAACTTTTTTGGAAAAAAATATTATATAGACCGTTGTACTTTTTGACAGTAATTAGTGGTCACTAAAGTTTCTTTGTTGTGTATCCTAGCTCTGCTTGAATATGTACAAACCTTACAAAAACATTGTGCACACTTACTCATGTCTGAGGGTATAGACCTCTGATCGAAGTGTGAGGGGTGCATGATCACCTTGATAATAAAAGAAAAAAAAAAAAGCTGCAGGCTCTATGATACATAAATGTGTTTGTTTTGCTCTTTATAATACAAGCAAACTAGTCACTCCCTAACAGATGCTGCTGTAGACTAAATTCAATCTTCTATGATAATCTGAGGAGTTAGAATATATGACCTTGTATGACTAACCAAAACTGCCTAAAGTATTGATATAAAAAAGTGATGCATGAACAAAAAACAAACAAACTGAGTGCAATTAAGATACTTTTGAAGATTTAATTAAAAAAAAAAACTTTTTTCATTCCTTTTGTTTTGTCTGCTGTACCAAAAACGCAGCAAACAGTGAACCTCTAAGTTGATCAATTTAATTAATGAAATTTGCACCTTTAATCACTCCCTCTCCTTATTTGCGTTCTCTTTTTGTTACTTTATTTAACTGTATTCAAACATTTATTTATATACTCTAACTAAATCTAATGCAGTCTGATACAACTGTACAGCAAAAAAAAAAAATCATAAATTATTGAAAGCAGAAGAATTCTTTTTTTTTTTTTTCTTGGGACAGATGTGGAGAGATGTTAACTGTGCTGTTTAATTGCATTGTGTTATACTGACAGCTTTTTCTATGATCTTGTTCACCCTGTTTAAATCAATTAGGAAAAGCTACGTATCAGAAAAGTAATAAAAAAGAAAATGTGAATTGCAGAATAGTTCAACTCAAACCACATCCCCCAAAATTACCTTAGAGTTGAGTCAACACCTCTCTAAAACAGTTTTCAGAAAAACTGAAGATTATATGCTTCATGGTGAGGATTTGCGGCAAAATATATGCCTACATGTACCTAAAATTCTCACGACTAAGAGTATAAGCGTATGCAAGTATAAAGAAAGCAAGAGAGAGACGTTGAGCGTAGAGCATTGCAGCCAGCCACGGGAAGATTCCAGCAGAGGATAATTGGCCTTAAGCCATTCCTCTGGCCTGCTGCTCTCTGAATAATGCATGGTCTTTTTTAATGAAGCCCCTTTTTGTTGTCTTTTTACTTCTCTAGGATGTAGGGTAAAATTAGCATACTCCTGTGTCTGCATCTTAATGAGGTTGTGGCTACTAAAGCTCGGTTATGCTCATGATGTTATATTCCTAATGAGCATAACTTAAAGGTAAGATAAGGATAGCCATAACCAGAGTTCAACCACTGTGCCAGTTGATGTAGACAATGTGGCATCATCAAAGTTTGTTCACAATGATGAAGAAAATGAAGCTACTTGGTCTTGTGATACATGGACTGTGTCAGTCTTTTCTTATTGAAGTTCATAGCCCGAGGCAGCGCTGGTTATTAAAACTAGACAAATGTGAAGCAAAACCGAAACGTCCATTGCCTTGTAAGTGTTCTTTTATACGCAGAATGTGAATCCTCCAAAGTATATGCACGAGAACATTTTCACATGAGGCTTACAGTAAGACCTCTTACTGCAGTCCAGATCTGAAAGTGCCGTCTTTTTTTTTTTTTTGCCACAGACATCCTGGAGTCTGAAGTGTTTGAGCCTGTCCTTGAGTGGGGCAGGAGAGCATTCCTCAACCAGTGGGGCATGTACAACAGTTCCCTAATCCTGCTGTAGACCCTCTTTCATCTATAGGCTAAAGCTTTGTTAAGCACTGAGCTGCGATCAGGCCCAACATTGGAGGAACAGTGGAGCTGAGCAGGAGGCAGTGGTGAGGAAAGAAAAAGGAGCAAGGAGTTAGAAACTGTACACAGTACTAGTTAAAACTGCAGTTTGCCATTTTGAAATAAATGAAGATGGAAGTGTCTGTATCCTTGCTTGGTGATCTTACAGTCCTTGATGGTTCTGTGACGTGCAGCGTGGGATGGGGATGGATGAAAACAATAGAAGTCTCATAGTGTGTGTGAAAATGGATTTGTGAATCATGAAATGGTAATTTCTCAGGTTTCTTTCAGTGCAGAGGCTTCTTTTGGATGAAGATGACAAATTGCATTCTCTACACAAGCGTATTTGGCTGCCGATTTGTTGGTGTTTACTGTAGACTTAGAAGCATGCAGCGAAGTGACTTTACAACATCTGCCTTCATTTGTCCGGGCCATCAAGTCAGCAGCCTCGCAAACGATACTTTCTTTTTGGCATTTCTTTATCAACTGATTTATCACAAGCAGATAGGAGTGGTAAGTCAAGAATATCAGGGATGACAACAACAATGCTGGCCTAACAAACTACACTTGGCTTAGATTCTGTTTTCTCCAAACAGAGTTGCCTGGATAATTAACCTGTACATTAACTTCCCAGCTGATAGGAAACGGCATGTGGATATGAGCTCAGTGAGTCATGGAGATTGATCCTGAGTGCGATGGGATGGCAGAGGCAGGACGCCTCACAGTTTGGCAGATGCTGCCATACCTGTCAATTCTCACATTCTGTTCAGTCTACTAGGTTCAGAGAGAGTCTCATTTCCTAGTTTGGCTCAGGAAGGAGTCTGGCACAGGAACAGAATAAGAAGTGAAGTTACAAGATGCTGCCTTGCTGGGATTGTGTAGCAGCAAACTTTCTGACAGCTTGAGCATCTGACTGCTTCTCTGTGATGGACTGAAGTCACGGCTGGGTTGTTGTTACAGCTGACAGCATGCACAATTATCATATCTTTTGAGAAGTATTGTGTTATTGTGACAAAGCTTGTTGTATAATAACGTTTTTCATTTTAAATCTAATAGTAGGAGACTCATAATTTGGGACAAAAGCGTCTTTTTTGGTTTCCTCTTTCATAAACCAGATACTCGTTTCCTGACTGTGTATCACTGTTTGTTATTGTGAAGTTGGTGATCATTTCTCGCAGCCGATGGTGCACACCACTGCACATCTTTAACTGTTGGCATAACCCTTTCCTCTGTGCTGGGTGAAAGCCTGTGGGACTCCAGGTCAGCCCACCGCTGGGTACTGGGCTCCAAGTAATGGGCCAGTGGCAGCAGGCACTGGGCACTGGGCGGCGAGTTGGGACACAATAGTGGAAGGCTAGTCCAGGCCAAAATCAGGCCAAGTAGTTGCAATCAGTGGTGCATGAGGAGATCTGGCACAGGCTTTCAGCAGCTTCTCCACTCCTCAGCAGTGAACTGCAGCGTTGAGCACTGCTACCAGCTACTGTCGGGCCTGTCTCAATTAGCACTATTTTGTGTTCTCTGCACCCGAGAGAAGGGAGGCCTCTGTCTTTTTCACTTTGAGCAGAAACATACAAGGGTTTTGTATTCGGTATGGCTTCATGTTGTGGACCTTGTAATATCAGAACAATTTCCAATGAAGCTTCATGGAAATTACTATTGTAGGGAAAACAGATGTCGTGCGAAGACTGTACATGTTGCAAATACCTGGTTATTTTATATACTTTTTTAAGATAGAACCGGGATATTATATTGTTGTTTAGCTGATAGGCCTGGTATCTCATTCATCGTTTGTGTCAGGGAATACATTTTCTTTTTATTAGTACCGAATCCAGGAATCTTCATAAGAAATCAAAGTTGCATAAAGCTGCAATAGCTATTCATTTTATTTTCTCAAATAATTGATCGCACATTTTGTTAATAAAAAGTTGCCAAGTAAAAAATATAATTTACTCTTTTCCAAAGGCCAATGTGCCTGTTATGTCCAAGTTATACTACAAAACTTCAAATACATTTACAATTATATTGATAATTGACTTAATTCTTGTATTTGAGAGTCTGGAACCAGCAAATGTTGGATATATTAGTTTGAGATCCAAATGATTAACTGATTATCAAAATAGTTGCTGAAAATGTGATGAGAAAAGTCAAAAGTTGCATATCAGTTTTTTGAGAAATCATCAGGACTCTAAAGGACCCATTGAATAATTTGTTTTCTTCCAGGTAAAATGATTAAACAGAAACAGCACCCTCCTGCTGCGTTTTTATGATGAGGAGTATAAAATATTCTGTTACTTGATTTAATTGGTGATCACATGGTACCTTTGCATTTTGATCTGAAATCTAATTATTTTGCCAAACTTTCACTACCATCGATTTTTAATATGCACACGTCTGTCATAGAAAAGCAACGAGCGGGACACCTCCAATCATCAGTGTGGCTTGGAACCCCAGTAATGTTAAATTAACTATGTGAAGGCAGCTGCTCTTTGAGCTCAAACACTTTTGTTGTGTGGTGAATAGAATGAATAATTCTCTTTGCACCCCATATGTGGGTGTTGGGAACAGGGCAGCAGGCAGGAGTACAATCCGCAGCTCAGATCAAAAGCTACGCAAAGTTTAGAATGAACACACACATCGAGAAGAGGAAGAGGAGGAGGAGGAGGAGGAGGAGTGGGAGGCGGTAATGCAGAGGAATGTTTGTTTGTGCGAGGAAGAGAGCACCTCTGTACCACACGGCGAAAACAAGGTTTGTGTTTGTCTAAGTGAAAGAGTGAGGAAGTCGAAGATGACATCTGTGTAAGTGGTTCACCATTGTTCCCAGCGTAAGGCACAATACTCTGTGCTGGTAAAAAGATTTGCCGAAGCCCAGATGCGTTAGAAATGGCACCATGTCGTCAGCAGTTGGATGGGAAGGTGGAAGTCACACATATACTCTGGATGAGAACACACCTCATCTACAGCATAAGGGACTAAGATTTCTGCATGACTGGGACTGAGTTGGGTCGAGCCAAACACAATTAAAATCTAGTTTATTGTAGTCAGGTGAAGCTTATTCTGCCGGCATTGAACATTTGTATTTAGTAGTCATAGTACTGGAATTTCTTGTCATTAAAAATTGCTTGAAAGTGCTATTTTTGGGACCGTGTGTGTCAACCGTATGTAAAAGGCCATTGTGGTTCCAGAGTTGAGAGCAAAACAATACTGAAAATGAAACCGTCCTAATTTTTTTTTTATTGCTGTAAAAAGAAAAAAAAAAGAAAACCGTCTGTTCAACCCACAGGGAAACTATCTCTGCAGCTCACCCGAGAACAAAATCATTCCCTAATGTTCCACCTCCCGGTCCATTTTCATCAAACCAGCATGCAACCTTAGGTGCTACTTACTTCAACTTTACAATCTCCCTCAGATCCTCTTCTCCCTCTTTCTCACTTTGGCTGTGTTACCTGTGAAGCTTCCCCAAAACCCCCCAAACACCTTCAGAAAATAAAGTCAGACTGTTGGTTCGATGTCTGCAGGGCATACACCTGCCTTAAAAAGTGAGGGCGGGGGAAAACATAAATAATAAACAGACTTTTTATGAAGCTCCTCCACATTGCTCGTGACAGATATTTTTTTGGCTTTGCGTTAAGTACTGGAGTGCAGCAGACTGTAACTCACTCAGGAACGTTTCTAAGAACGGACAGAGAAGTTTATTATTAGCCAATAATTCCAGCAGCTGCAGTCAGGCAGTCAGTCTATATGAGAAAATATGGGAAAATGATGCAGTGTGTGTTTACCATGATTTGGTTTGGAGGAGGAATCCAATAAAGATGATGAAGAAGCCTCATCTCCGCACCTCACAGGGCTGGGCTGGGTGGCAGAGTAGTCAGTGGAGAGAAGGGGAGAGCGCAGGGAGAGGGAAGTGATTACTGTCGTTAAGTCGGCAGGAAATGTTGCATCTCCTTGACGTTTAGTAATGCTCACAGCAGCTGGGAACAATAAAGCTCCCAACATTGCACAATTATTGGCCTGCCTCAGTTACATTGGATAAAAGTAATAATGCACATTATCCCCACATCCCCCTTTAAAGTCGCACCAGCGAGGGAGAGCAGGCAGCAAATGAGATTTGCCACGCAGGAAGCTGAGTAGGCTGATGGTTATGATTGACTGGAGGAGGACTTCCTGCAGTGTTGTGTGATGTGACCACTCTCGCACTCTCGCTCTCTCGCTCTCAATATCAATCCATCTATTTTTGCGTCTCCCTTATTTTCAATTCTCATGATTTGACTTTGTGCCTTGGGGACAAAGAGGGAAGATGAGCAGGTTAAAACGACACCAGGAGAGTGTTGACAGCAGCTTGGATACATGACAGACACAAACCGCCAGCACTCACCATTGGCAGGAGTTTAACAAGATATCAGTGTGAGAGACACGCGCACAAAAAAAAAGTGAGAATCGTCACATATAATCATTTATTCATTTATAAATCACTCTTTTCTTTCTACAGTTTTTTTTTTTTTTTTTAATGAATATCCTGCTTCTGTACTTAATTACAGTCATGCCAATAAAGCAGATTTGATTTGGGAGGGAAGGAGTCCTCAAAGAAATGAACATAGCCTCATGATAACAGCTTTGTGATGAGTACTGGCCAAATGAGATTAAAATTCAGATTTGTACTAAATCATCTCGACACAGAAGTATGACTTAATATTAACATATATACATTTACCTTATGTTATACTGTATTGCCATAAATATATACATTTAGGTTTGCTATATTTATATTTGACCTATTACCGTAAGTGATTATTCATGTTTTTATTTATTTATTTATTTATTTATGGTCATGTATTTTTCATTAGACCCATCACTGTTTATGCAGTAGATGGCTCATATCCATTCATGCAAATAAAGTGATTTTAAGAGAGAACGAATGAGGGGTTCTCAAGTATCATCTGCCATATTCAATCGAAGCTTACAGATGTCTTTTGACCTTTCTGCTCTTTGTGAATGTGCGCGAGCGTCTGCATGCAGGAGTTTGAGAAGGCTATAACCAGTAGAATATTAATGATTGATTAGATCTGTCGTGGCTGTGCATACATATCAAGGGTTTGTACTCCGAAAGGCATTTTGTAGTTGTTCTTTTTTCCCTTTTTATTGACTATAATTGATACAGTCCCGCACAGGAGAAGAAATGAAGTAAATGACTGTGGAGCTGAAGCCTCGAAATAATAAGAAATCTATTTGTTTGTGATGAATCCTAAAATATATTGCTGAGGGCAGGTGTGACACTGCGCAGGAGCACTAAAACCTTGACATCCTTTTTTTTTTTTACAACTGATTTTCATCTGGTGCCCTGGCTTCCTGTCTGGGAGTTGCTTCAAGAACAAAAGAAGCACCTCGTTCTGCTAAAGAGAGAAGTGGAGTTTCAAAGAAAAAAAAAGAAAAAATCTGATGTACCTCAGAGTGCCTTCTCAGAAACTCCTCTGACACCGGATGCCTACTTCTAGATATAGCGAGTGTGTGGTTGTGTGTGTCTTCCGGGATACTTTTACCTTTTGGAGGGGCTTTGAAGGAAGCTATCAAAACACTCACTCTTTCATCTCCTCTGGCCTCGGCGCTCTCTGCTCCTCCGCAGGTGGTTTCCCCTCCGGTCCTTTCGCTCTCTTCTCTCGCTTCCTCTTGCCCACACCTTCTTCACCCTCACCTCAGGAAAAACACACACACATGCTACACTGTGGTCCTCAAATAGTTTTCCAATAACTGATAAAAATAGGGCATACAGTATGTGCATTTTTTTTTTTTTTAACATCCTTTCTTTTGCTCACTCATCTCAAAAAGTCAAAGGAGGTAGATGATAAAGCAGAGAAAGCGGGCGCCGGCGATGATGTTGGCGTTGATTATGTCATGTTTATTTCCTCTCGGGTTGTATCACTTGTTATGAGTCAGGCCAAGTTGCTGATTCTGTAGGCTAATGGTGGAGAAAGAATTCACATTCAGAGGGAGGCTTCAGGAAATCACCTCTTTCTCTCATTCCCACAGGTTTGAACTGTTGGTGCATGTATTGGCCAAAACTGTAGCAGCTTCCCTTTACCGGTCAGAGGGTTTCATATGGTGTGATAATGTTGGTTTGAGATAGATATTGCGGGGTTTGTATGATTATATGATAAACCTGCCTGTCAGAATGGCTAAATGCCACCGATGTTCCCATGCCCGATGAAATGAGCTGCAGAAAATCTCTTGGATTTTTATCAGTCTATAACTGACTTGCCAATCATTTCAGGTCACTGTTTGTCACACGTCTTACCAGTCAGACAGTGAGACCAAGTGAGATGTGGCAAACTCTTAGAAAATCCTTCTCTCTGTTTCTGTTTCTCTCACCCCTCTCTCCCAAAGTTTTTCCTCTCTCTGGCTGGGCGGCCGCAGGTTTCCAAACAAACTAGCTGAAACATGTTGTCTGTGAGTCCGTCCATCCAGCCCTCCTGCTGGGCACCAAAGCTGCCATCCACAATGTAAGCAGGTGGCGCTGGCATCCCAGGGAGAACGGGCAGAGCGCGTGGGCGTCACACAGGCGACGCCAATCCAAAATTCCCAGCTGACCTCCAAACCAAGGCTACGGGAGCGCTCGCCAATCTTACGCTAGTTTTGGTTTTCTGTGTCTGCGTGCATCTTTTTTTTTTTTTTTCTCGCTATTGTGCTCTTGTTTTGTGAGCAGCACTCACATATTCAGTTAAATAATCTAATTTTCTACTTTTTGTGCTTTACTTTGTTTGAATGTCTTTCTTTCAGCCTGCTCGTCTGTCTCTCTGTCTCTCTCTCTCTCTCTCTCTGTCTTTCTCTCCGTGTTTGCTTTGTGGGGGTGCTGTTTAGCCGAGTGGGACTTGCAGTAGGCCCCAGGCCAGCCGCCTTCGGTTGGACGTTAATGAACGGAACAGGAGTGGGCACATCTGATGAAGCTGGCCATGCTGTCAACTGATTTTCATCTGGTGTGTGTGTGTGTGTGTGTGTGTGTGTGTGTGTGTGTGTGTGTGTGTGTGTGTGTGTGTGTGTGTGTGTGTGTGTGTGTGTGTGTTTGTGTGTCTGACAACAGGTGCAGAACAGATCTCTACGCACTGACAAAATACAGACTCTGCTGTGCCAACACAGGTGATTTCCACCCAGAAAGACACACAAACACGCATCTTTCCTGCTTATTTTCTTACTTCTCTCCATTCTAGAACCGAGAATGCCTTAAAGACCTAAATGGCAGTTTGATTACTTAGATTATCCAGAGAGTTTGAACTTCCACGCTCTCTCCACCAGGTCCCTCACTGATAAATTCTAAATTGCTGCCTTTGAGCTGACAATGTAAAACTAGTCCGATAGACAAACAAGGAAACACCTGTCACACACAGCCCTTAGTAAAACGCCTCACTCCTGAGCAACGTGCACACACCCAGTGGAAGGTCTGGGTGACAACATCCTGTTCCTCTCTTGGTTGTCAACAGGCCTGAAGCAACAACAGTATAGGCGTGTGTGTTCATTAGAATAGTACCTGTCTGGGGCTCCCTTCGCCACCTGGCTTTTCAAACAGAAGCAACTAACTCCACTAATCTTTCTTTCTATATGCCACAGGCGGACGAGATTCAAAGCCACGTCGAAACAACAAAACCAAACATCACAGCGTTCCCAAATGTCACATTATTGTGTATCGTGCACGGACAGAAGCTAACGAGACGGGGAGACAGGAACGTGATTCTCCTTGGAGAGAGACAATTTTCGCTGCCGCGTCCGAGTCCAAAAATAACAAAGAACAAAGGCGGATAAATGAGTGAGTTTTTTGAGCACAGGCTAGTGGGCTTTGGCAGCACCGGCCAGGCAGGAGGGGAGGGAGAGACAGTGAGAGCTAGCTAGCGGCCCGTCCACACATCTGTCCACACAGCACGGGGTAGGTTCCAGCGACACCCACAGAAACAGGCTTAACCTTCTCTTCCCCCCACCACCTGTTCATTACTATGGGCCCCCCCACCGAGCCACCGCCACTCTGCTCTTCTCCTCTCACCCGCTCCCTTGTTCTCGTTCTCTCTCTGTCTGTCGCTGCTCGTTCCAGTTCTCTCTTTGTTATCCTGCCGTTTCCATTTTTTTTTTAATTTTTTTTTTTTAAACCCAGTCTCTCCATCTTTCTTTTATTTATTTATTTATTTATTTATTTTTCTATATCCCAGCAGCGTGCTGTTATCTCTCTCTCCTCACTGTCTCTTTCCAGTGATGCTTTTAGTTTTAGTTAAAAATCGGTGCAGCTAATAGAACGATGGTCTTTCTCCAAAAGGAAGCGAACAACAGACAGGTTGTTTTAACTTGCGTGAAGGAGACCGAAGTGGTCGGCACACACGCGTGGACGGGGGAGAAAAAGAGGCTTTTGATGAATTGTGAGTGAAAGTGCATCAGTCTACCCACATCTTCAAACCCCCCGATGCCTCTTGTCTGCTTTCAGACTCATTTTTCTCCACATTGTTGGTAATTTGAGCGTTCTAGCCCATGGCATCATTCATAGTTGGCCCATTTAAATCCCTTTAGAAATTCAATTTGGAGAAAGGAAATGACAAGATTTAGCTTATTGAGGTATGCCAGAACATCATGAAAATCAGACATGGGAATAAATGAGATTGTTAAACTCTCATCATCGCTCCCCCTTTGTTACTGTGTGAGAAAAGGACTAAATAATCTGCGTACTTGTTGAAGCTCATTTGCATGTCTGATCATTTATTTAGCAGAGGTGAAATAGCCTCTACTTCTGACAGCCTCACAGAAGTCTCCGTAACTAGTTTAGGCATTCTCTTTGAAGAATAAAAATCAAAGCAGCCATCCGTTTGCTTTGAAGTAGGATGCTTTTTTTCTTTTTCTTTTTTAATATATTTTCAACTTTTCTGTACGATGATTATATTTCCATAACAAGACAAAAGAAAGAGAGAAAAGGGAAAAAAAAAGAAAAAACAAATTGCACCCGCAGTCTCTCATATGGTACCACAGTGAGAGCAACTTGGCATGGGCTTATGCCATCATTGTACATAATGTGGTACATATTTCAATTCAGCCAATTATTATTTTTAACTGTGGAAGTGACATTGTGGGCTGTGCATGTAAGGAATGCAATTATAAGTCTTTAAAACATGTAAAAAACATGTCTTATTTTTGAGGGCTTCACACACGTGTTTGAGACACGTCCAGGCTGCGGACTAAGAATAATGATAATCAGAAACAAATTTCAGTCTGACTTTAATGAACGACTGATGGACCCATAATAAGCAGCTTGCATTGTTATTTCAAATTGGACACTGAAACATATCAGGACAAACAAATAACTACAATCTGTCATTCCAGTCCTCGTCTTCTTCCTCTTCACAGTCCGTATGTATGTTTGTGTGTGTGTGTTTGCATGTACGCAGGGCACCTTGTTGACTTGCGTTCTGCTCTCTTGGATTCTGCATAACTCCAGATATTCTTTTTGGCTCTTTAATTGCTTTTGCACAGTGGTCCTGATGATGATAAGGAGGACTCGGTGACAACATCTCAATTTCTCTCCCCAACTGAACGCTCCCCGTTTCAATTATCCTCGCCGCTTTCCTTGCCGCCCTCACTCTCTTGCCTCCAAATAAATTTCATTTCCCCTAAGCCTGCTGGTTTCAGTATCTGATGGCGTCTCACTCAGTTATCCATGCATGGTATTATCAGGAAGACAGGCCCTTACTGCTCACTGAGAGGGAAAGGCTGCAGGCCCCTTATTACATACCAAATATCAGGCACCATATTCAAATCCAAAGTAGCTGGCTGTGGGGAATATGCCTAAACTGGTTCAGCCTGTTAAGAGTTTTGCACTGGCCTATACAGACAGATGAAGCCCACGCAGTGAGATGAGGGAATTGGCTTTGAATGTTGCAAATTTTAAATGTATTTTTTTGTTTTTTTGTTGCAGCAATTCCAAAATTAATTTGTTAAAAAACATGTTTTTTTTTTTCTCCACACACAATCCAAGTTTAACAGTCACTCTGCATCTGTTACTCCGCATCTGGGAAGATGAGAGCAATTTGCAATCTGAGAATGTATGTAATGGCGTGCAAAAGGAAGCTAAATCCAGAAATGTAATTCGATAGTGCCTTTTGCCACATGTTACATGGGACTGTACTCCGAGCTGTCATGACATCAGTGGATTCAAAGACGAGAACTCGCCTGAGCTCTCCAAACAATGAAATCATTGCAAGCAGCTTTTCCAGGTTGCCTACCCATTACAGAAAGAGAATAAGGAGGTAAGAAGTTGGATACAGCCACTGGGTATTGTGCAATGTTACAAGGAAAACAATGAGACAATCAAATGGTGTGATATCACATTGTTTTATTGCCTCCCAAAAGCTCAAAGTAATATTCGTTTCTGCTTTTGAAAATGACATAAAAATCCCTCTGTGGATTATAGCATCAATATGAGTCAGTGCCGTGACAATTTTCCCACAGAGAAGGAACTCGAACTCACATAATAATTACAGAGTAATGAACACACAACAATAAACATGTAAGCTATTCAAGGCAGCTGAGATAAGATAGTGTTTAAGCACCTTTTTATGGCAAGAGGTTCCCACAGTTCAGGGTGTTCAAAGGTCTTTTACAAAACCACAGATGTCCAGAAAAAAACCAGCAGTTCTTGATCAAAGCGGAGAGTGAATAAATATATGTCATAGATGAGCCACTGGTGATTACACTGGTTAAAAGAAGGCAGCCCTTTCATTTTCAATTCAACCATCACTGGGTTTTTTTACACTGTAAAATAAACTGAAAATACATATTTGATTCCAAGCAAACAGCCACATCTTTCATTTGATCCAGGATGAACACCTTTTTTTAAATTTTGTGTGTGTGTGTGTGTGTGTTTCACCATGTATTATTTTTGAAAATCCAACTTTGATGATTAATTATATCTTGATTTAAAAAATGTTAGTAGAAATATGAAAAGAAATCAAACATGAAAATGTGCAGTGATTAAGAATGAATACCAGTGCTTCACATTCTAGAATAATCACACACATGTAGTTTATATTATTTGATTTATTTATAAGATTGACGTGAATGTTTTAGCCTCTGCCTTCCATGCAGCGTATTTGGAAGCTTTGTGAATCCAAAATGAAAATTCTGTCTTTTTTCCTAAATGTAGATATTTGACCAACATTTATGAAACAATTAATTTGGGTCAGAATTTGTACTATGAAATTAAAATAAATCCATTTCCCATTTGTTTCTTGGAAACTGCAACATTTAAAAAAAAAGTTCTCATGAAGGGAAATAGTTTTGAAAGGCACATCGCATTCGGTCATTGGGTATTTCTACCCAGCTACAGAATGACTTGTGTGAATTATTTTTCTGACCAAGAGAATTAAAGTCATCAAGTAAATGTGTGCTAACACTACTGCAACCACCCTGAACCAGCTGTTCTCCTGTACTCTGTTGTCTAGCTTTTATTTATATTTTGACGGCTTTAGTCTTTATGTATACTACTTAATACTGAAGGACCTTTTGTGCTCTCAGCTTCCTCTTCCTGTAATATTTCTAAGCTTAAAACTGTATGTCCTGCTGTGAGGGACATTTTGACATGACATAGGATTTGCCTGTTTTGTGACAGAAAGTTTATGCACAGTTAGGACTGCAACGAGCCAATATTTTGATTATGTTGATTATTTTCTTGATTAATCATTCAGCCTTTAAAGAGTCAGAAAACAGTGAAGAATGTGCATCCCATTTCTGAAGAGTGAAGTCTGTTAATGTCTTGCTCTGACTGAGCCATAGCAAACACACATATATGTCATTTACAACTAAATTAAACTATGAGAGGCAAAAAATACAAATAGCTACGATCAGATTCAGACATCTTTACTGAATTCAAGAAGGGGAATTCATTTGCAACCTACTCAGCCTACCCAGCATACATGCAACTGCAAAACTCAAAGGCGAGGTACATTTATGTAGTTACATGTGGCTCAGTACAAGGGAACAACGAGCAGCAGCACATGGCATAAACATTTTGGTATAGTTTATATACTTGACAGAGTTTTCAAACAAAAAAATGATGGTAACAGTCATTAAAAATGAAAATGGAACAGATTTTTGGCATTTTCTCCTAAAAATCAACTAAAACGATAGAATGATTATCAATATACTTATGTGTTTATGTGCGGTGTGTAGTTTATGTGCGGTGAGCTAAAACAGCAAGTACTAAGTTGTGACAAAAAACAGTTTCACTTGGTGCATACTGTGTGATCATTACTCTGAGAGGACAGTCTATAAAAGTGTTGTCATGAATGGTGGGAACTCAGATTTTTTTTGTCAGGTTTATAATGTCGTTGATAACAGCTCAGGGGTGGGCGGGTTTGTGTGCCGTAAAACTGACGGACAAACTCTTTCATGTGTGGACTTTACGCCGTCCAGCCCCATCAACAGGTTTGCTCACTCTGTGGTTGAATACTTATTACTGTGACAAGATGACACTCGGTGCCACAGCAGATAAAGATGAAGAGCTTGGACGGCACTTTTTTTTTTTTTTTCTGCTCACTGTTTCATACCGAGAGCCTTTGTTAGAAAAGTTGGAGATGATTCATTTTAATAACATAGCGCTCTACATCAAGGAGAATAAAAAAAAAAAAAAAAAACATTTGGACGAGCCGTAGTTCAACCGCAGACAGCGAGAGGCTTTACTGTGAAACCAAAGAGTCATTAGACACATTTGTAGGTTTTCATGTTGTAAAAAATATAGAACAAGGCAAGTGTATGATCTGCTTCGCTTAAAATGAAATCAGAATATCAGGAAAAGCAAAGACTTTTTGCCAAAAAAGATTTATAACACCAGCTCACATTATGTTGGGATGCTGTACTGAGACACATCAGTCCCCAAACTCTGCCAGTCTTCCTCTCCCTCTCTATTTTGGGGCTAATTCAATTTTCCCTCAGACAGACTCTCGCACACAGACGCCGTCTCCATTACTACGCGCAGCCAAACACAAGCATTCATTAATTAGTGGCATCGTTGTCTTTTAATTATGCATGTGGCTTATTAGGCACCTCACCCATTCACCTAAGACTTCCTGTCTACACTCCCCTCTGTTCCTCGCCGTGCTCATACGGGACCTTTAAACTTCCACCTGCACATTATAGCTCTAATAAAGCTGTTATCAGGCCGTGAAGGAGACGGCAAACAGGTGAGGAGGAAAGAGAGGGAGAGAAATGGCAAAACGGGCGACTGAGGGTTCTGATATGTCAGCAACAGAAATTAACTAACTGCACTCCCAACTGTGACACAGGCAGGGAGAGAATAAACCACCAACTCCTCTTTCGCTCTCTTTCTCTCTCTCTATCTTCTCCTTTCCTTCGACTCTCCTTCTCTTCCTCTACAAACCACAGGGAGAGAGAGAGAGAGAGAGAGAGAGAGAGAGAGAGCGTCAGCCGGTGAATTTTTACAGCTCTCCAAAATCATTATTGGCAATTAGCGTTCGTCAGGGAAGACAGCAGCTGCTTGTAATTACAGGTAGCCCCTCATTACTTCTCAGTGCAGGGAAGAGGAGGGATGAGAGGGAGGGAGAAAACATGTTCCAGAGCCAGTGTTTATATTTATTTATATATTTCTTTACCCCTGATGTTGAGCCACATAATGTATACCGGCTATAGCGGAGGGCTGGGGGCTTCAGCAGGTGCAGCTTCGAAGGGGGAGAAGGAGGAGGAGGCTGCGCTCATTGTAAACAGCCGACGTTATCACACAAATATTGTGCTGTTGCAGAGGCGCCGTGTGTGTAAGAGTGGATATGATTGTGTACAGAAGTGTCAGAGCATTTGTGCTCATTACTGAGTTTAGTTACAGTCATTTGGCACTTCAACTTGTCCCGCTGCTTTCGAGCTAAGTTTTGCTGACTTGTGGAGCAGCTGTGATCCTCTCAGAGCTGTGGGATCTCAGATTGAACTGGCACCAGTGGAGGTTAAGATGACCTGACATTTTAGGGCTTGCCACACTGTTAACGCGCCCTTGAATTCAGCACCGCATGGCACAGCGCAGTGTTCGGTACATGGGCCTCGGAAGCTGAAATTATTCAGCCTCGTAATTCATTCCACTAACGGTTGGAGATAGGAATATTAGGGCAACTTCACCTTTTAGTCACTGCCTGACAATATTGGCTCACGCATGAGTGGTTGCTGCCCGAAACTCCCAAGAAAAAGTGATTAAAGACGAGTCACTCCTTGATAGAAGAGGTATTTATAACCTGACCAGCACACTGACGTTTTATTTTTTAATCTCATCAAATGATAGCTGCTGCTTTCACTTGAGTTCAGAATCAACCATCAAAGGATTTCATTTTCATACCTTTCAAAGCTACATTCAACATTTACCTGTTTTATAACTGGCCTTTTTTTTTTTTTTTTTTTTTTTTTTAATTCTTTTACGCGGATTTGGTAAAGTGACGTTGTCGATCTGACTGATCAGTCATATCAAATGATTTTCTTTTTGTGGAGCCAAAAAAAAAACCCATCTTGTGTGTTTGCACCAGATGTGGCAAGGCGAGTTTGACCGCATAGCTGAAATAGTTAAACCTTTACTCAAGAAGGTGGAGAGGTGTAGCTTTTAGTAACTATAAAAGGAAATCTTTCAGGGGGTGATGAAGATGAGGTAAACACATACCTTAGGCAGAGGGCTAAACTCCTATGAATAGTTAATTAATACCATCTGAATGCTTTATATGCCCGAGCAACTGCAAGTCTGAAGTCTTTCACAGAATGCTCCATAGCCTGGGGCAACAATCAAACCAATTAACCCAAGGCTGTAAACATTGTCGGGCGGCTTGTGTGTGTGTGTGCAGCTACAGTATGGGCCGTTGCTTCTACTGATCCCTTACCTCAGACAAAGCAAGGTTAGGTTCAGGGGAGTGGAAACCCTGCTCCGTGTCGAGGTGTACTTTTCAACACGGGGGTCAGGTCTGCTACATGCAAGGCTTCCCTGCAAGGCTAACAGAGGGCATTCTAATAGCAGCCCAACATTAGCCTCTCAGCCTCCACGGAGGGTTTAGGTTGTCCTCAGAGGAAAGGAACGTCTGAGTTTGTTTTTCCGCCTGAATGAAATAATTAGTCTCACTTACCAAGTGAGTCATTTTGGTTCATATGTTCCACAAAGGGGAAGGATAAAAAAAAAAAAAGTTACAACTGTCAATCTTTAACTGACTTCCATGACAAGCTGTCATCCTTCATCTCCCTCCCTGTTGATCAGCATCATAACAGTATACATAACAGTCGATAAACAGCTCTTTCTGCCAACAACATAAAGACCTAACCATGTTCTTGCTAATTCATAAAGCACTGCCATATACTGTCTCTTCTAATAAACATATACTATAATTGTCTGTTACAAGTAAAAAAAAAAAAAAAAAAAAAATCTCTTTTAGACCTTGAGGATGTCTGCAAAGCTTTATTCGCTGCAAGGGTGCTGGTATTTATTTTCTGCACACACACAGGCTCCTGCTCAGTTACAGTAGAACAACCGGCATCCTGGCAGCGGAATAGCTCACATTTGCAGGGCATCTCTCGTTTCCACTGTAGACCGTCCAACGCAAATACAAAGAACAACTGTCACATTCAAACTGGAGCTGAAATGACTGGCTGCGTTTCGATTCATCTTGTCTGTCCGGGTCCCTCTTTTTCATTCGCTGCCATGAAAAGTTGGAACTGTATGAGAACCCCACGCTAGAGGGAGAAGATCAAGTGTGTAAGGATTTAACAGATGGAATTGGGACTAAATGAAGCGCTAATGCATGGATGATATGAATCCACTGTGCAGGCTGTAGGTTGTGCAGGGACAGGATGAGATGGGTTCTCTTCAAGGTGGAAGTTAGTTGTTGATTTCAAATTTTAGGAGCTGGAGAATGTGTTTTTAAAAATGGGTTGCACCGTGGTGAAATTATATCTGATTTCACTTTTGTTAGATGATAATTTACAGAAAATCTGATTATTGAAAAATAAAATGTATGTAATGTAGTTAACTTTCTCATTTCTCATTTTTACACGCATATGTTTTAAACATATGTTTATGTGTTTTTTGAATGGGTCACAAGGCACCTGTGTCATTTATTACAGGATGAACTGGTAAACAATGAAAAAGGAAATACCTATTTTACTGTGGATGTATTTTTTTTTTATTTCAAAAGAAATCTACGAGCTTATGAAGACACTTTTTTTGTTGCCCCAGTATTTTTACAGTCCTAATCTGCTACCACTTGTCTAAAATAGGGAATATTATACTGTATGTTTTCCACTCACACAAAGAAATCCTTCTCAGACATCTGTACCAGACATGCAAGTGTTCCTAAGAAAAGCGAGAGCTTAAAACAAACCCCTTATTTAGATGCTCCTGCTGGTTGTTACTGTGGCAGCTTTGAGAAATATTGTCGTTTTCTTTCTACTGATGCTCGCGGTGCTGCAGTGCTGCATTTTAAACTGTTGAGTCAGATTTCATTTACGAGCTCTTTCATCTGTTTTAACTCAGCGAGGCGAGGTATCGCAGTGTGTGCCGATGTGTGCGCTTGTGATTTTAGCAGCAAAAATGTGTACAAATTTGCGTGTCTGAATTTGTGTGGGCCTGTCTGTGTACAGTGTTGTTTGTGCGTGTTTTGTCTGCATGTGTGCGCATCCAAATGTGTGTGTGTGTGTGTGTGTGTGTGTGTGTGTGTGTGTGTGTGTGTGTGTGTGTGTGTGTGTGTGTGTGTGTGTGTGTGTGTGTGTGTGTGTGTGGTTTCCAACCCAGAGCTATTATGTGGAGACAGCAGGTATAATATCTGCAAACCTTTGCTGCTGTGCTGGATAAGTAATGGCCTCAAGACGTCACCTTTATCTGTAGCCATACTCCTGCAGCTGGGGCTGTGTATTCCCTGCCTCACACTTCCTCCATGATACACAGGTGTGGCATTATGCGTGTGTGTGTGTGTGTGTGTGTGTGTGTGTGTGTGTGAGAGTGAATGCCGTTTAGCCCACAACACCTCCCCCTCCTTATGTATTTGCCACACACAAAAGTGGTCATGAGGAAGGCAGATAGGGCCCAGACTGACACATTCATTTCCTTAACGGCTGTGGATGCAGTGGCAGCGCCGCCGCCTTTTAAGCAGCTTTGGCTATATATCCCCTACAGACATCGACACTGGGTGAACAGAGAGCGAAGCGCCACTGGGAGCATCCCATCGCGCCCTGCAAACGGAGAATTTGGAGGCCATGGTGAGGACAGATAGGAGGAAAGACAGGAGACAAAAGGAGAAACCTGGAATTTAGACAGAGACGGCAGCAGCAGAGAGATTCGGGAATAAGGAGAGAATGACGTGTGAGATAGATAGGGAAAGAAAATTGAAATGAGACGGAGGGAGGGAGGAAGAGAGGTGAAACAAAGGAGGAGTTAGATGGGGAGTGAGTGAGCTTTGTGGTCTCAGGCTCCATGGGAGGTTCAGCCCAATCATTTATAAAAGGTAAATGCTGTCAGGACGCAGGGCGTTTAAAGGCGCGGCGCTGCAGGTGTGATTTATGCTCTCAGTACGGGGCTATAAATCAACCTGCCTTTGTTTCCACAGGCTGCTGCTGCTACTGCTGCTGCTGCCGCCGCATCAAGTCATGGCCATGCCTGCCTCGTCTACAGGAGGCACACACGTCCACACACACACACGCACACACACACACACACACACACACACACACACACACACACACACACACACACACACACACACACACACACACACACACACACACACACACACACACACACACACACACTTCGAGTGGACAGCAATAAAGACAGAGAAGCATGATGATGGGAATGGATGGATGGATGAAGAGTGAGCAGAAAAGGGGTGACCGGTTGGAGTCTATCACCGAGATGTGTTCAGTCAAAGACGTGCGGATCAAAAGCACAATCGTGCACGACTGCAGTGCCTGAGAATGTATGGGATACAGAACTCTTGTTTTTTCATTGTTGTAATACAGTGTTGGACTAAAAAAAAAAGGATAGCTTTTGTTAAGCTATCACACCCTAATTAACATTTGGCGTTCACATTTTAGTTTTTTTTTCCTGGTCTAATAGTAGAACGATTAACTTAGCAATAGTTAGTGTGAGGGTGGCACAGTGCTGCATTGTTTAGCAGTCATTTCACGGCAAGAACGTTCTGGGGTGGGGCCTTTCTGTGTGGAGTTTGCGTGTCCTCTCAGTGCCTGTGTGGCCTTTCTTTAAGTGCTCCAGCTTCCTCCTCAGTCCAAAGGTTAATTGATGATTCTAAATTGGCCGTAGGTGTTAATGTGAGTGTTAATGGTCGGCTGTCTTTCTGTGTTAGCCCTGTAATGGACGGCGGACCGTTCCTGATCCCGTCCCTCTCTGCCCCGTGATAAAGCAGGTATAGATAATGGATTGATGCATAGTTAGTGTGAAAACAAAGACAAAGATCAAAGTAAGGATCAAAATAAAGTAGTGTGCCCAAGAGCCACATTTGTGGACCTGGTATAAACGCATATCGACTGTGGATAGGTGATAAGATCAGTATGTGTTATCTGGAGTGTGTTGAATGCATATCCATAAGCCATGTATGGTAATTCGTGGGTTTTGTGTGTGATTGAATTCAGTAAATATTCTTGCATTCTGCTATTTTCGCAAAGTCTGTGTTGTGTGAGCCACTCCAGAAAATGCTTCTTTATTACAGACCAGATTATTGTACTTTGGGGTTTTTATTTCTTGAGTGTGTAATATAATCTTAGTCATTCAGAGGATTATAGATCCTTTTCACCAAAACAGTGCAATCATAGTTAGACAATCATTTCTGAATGTCTGGCCACTGTCACAAGTCGATGCTAACAAGAAGTTCAGTGATGAGGACATAGGCGGTATTGATACGATGGGTGTGTGGGAGGGAATGGCACTTCAGCAAGGTCACAAGTCCTGCTTATGACAGTCACATTGTCAGCATTCTTTAACTCAAGCGGATAAAGCCCTTTGTTCTTCACAAAACACCCACTGCTGAAGATGGGGCATGAAATGGGTTAAAAGTCTGTGACGTATACAGAACAGAAACAGTAAAAACAGAAAGTCATGCAGGAACCAGATTGTTTAGGGTATGAGAAAAGCATTTTTGTATTAGGTGATGAATGACAGCATTTCAGAAGTCCTGTTGTGAGTTAGTGTTTTGATTTACTTCAGTCAGCGAGCTCCCACATTTCTTTGAATGACTTTTAACAATTTTGTACATCTAACTGTTGATTTTATAAGATGGCATGAGTTATAAAACAAGTCCCTTACTCAACATGCTACTTGTGTTGCTTTAATTATGGTTTATAGAAATGACTCTCCCTTTTTTATTGCTGTGCGTTGTTGGTAGGACAAACTGTATTTTACTGCTTATGTTTTAGATAATTCAAAACTGATGACATCTAAAACATTTGTGCTCTAACTTACTGGAGATATATTGAAAGTACATGTGAAGAACAAACACGCACACATGAACACACGCACCTTCCCTAAATTGCCTGGTTATTTGGGTCACACACACTCACACACAGGAGACCTGGAAGCACATCCTGCATAGCTTAGGGAATGTTTGGAGGAAAACCAAGGCTCGTAAGTGCTGCATTTTTTATTTTGTTTCTGGTTGTGAGTGGGGTGATGCATTTTGTTGACAGATGTCAAAATAAATAAAGTGTAATTCAATTCCTAACTTAGCATTCCAAGACTTGATTCATGTTGTCATATATGGTCCTATAAAGTCGGAACCTTTGGTCCCTAAGGCATATATCCGTCAGGCCCTACGGTAGTAGAGGCCTTTAATGTTTTTAAGGATGAGTCTAGTTTAGGAACTGTAGAAGTTCTGGGGGCTAATATGACATTTTTGAATAGTTACTAATGTCTCGCCATAGTCTCAAGTCAGCACTTACAAGAACTTCAGTGGTTATTTGTGGATATGTGGAAGGGAATGGTAACATGTTTTTATCTTGGAGGTTTACAAAGTGCTTAAAAATGTTTGCCTCCCATTCTCTCTCACACACACACACACACACACACACACACACACACACACACACACACACACACACACACACACACACACACACACACACACACACACACACACACACACACACACCAACTGCAACCGAGCTGCCCTGCAAGGTGTTCACGTGCCATATCAGGACAAACTTGGGGTTCAGCGCTCAGACATCTGAGCCACAGCTGGCCCAACAGTGGCACGCCAGTGAAGTCACCAGTCCTGCTTGTGTCTACATGTCCATTACTTATGTCTTATTTAGTCCAAGTAAATTCTTAAACAGTCTAAACTAATTTTAAATGAGAGAATCCTCCCTTCTGAGAAACCAGAAACCAGGCAGCAAATAATTGTCAGTTATTAATAATGTCAAAAAATAATTGTGTTTGTTGACTAATCAACTAACGTAGTGCTTCCCTCTACTCTCCTATTGTTCCTTACACTCGCCACTTCTGTAGAGAGCAGAGCCACTGACTGTGCCACCACAAATGCGACCACAAAAATGATGTAACAATACTTCTCCAACAACCAAAATGGCTCTTCCTCTTCACACATAATCAATCCCTTCACGCAAAACATATTTCACCCTTGTACACATCACGCTCAACAGAAACCCAATTGTATACCAGAAAGCAGTCAACAATGCTCTCCACTCAATACATAATGCAAGCGTATAAATCACCTCGGAGAAGGCTCTCTGGCTGCGAGGGGTGGGGGAGCAAAATGGAGCTGTAACATGCAGTGAACACGTACAAGCTGACCTGAATGGCTGCTGGTATTCTGATTTCCCTCAGGAGCTCCTCTCTGGCCTGTGCCGGTGTTTTAGATTCCAGAGGGAGGCCATTAATGCTCAGCCTGTCGACCTGATCCATATGTATGGCTGGCTGTTCATTCTGTTCAGCTCTTGCCTCTTTGCTTGCCTACCTGACTGTCTCAAGGCCTGCTGGAGCCCAAATTGGTTTCTCGTCCTGCAAAGGTAGAAATAGAGTAGCAGACATGGCCGGCAAAAAGGACAAGCAGGATGGTTTTACAGTGATTATTCAGGCCATGCGTCTGAATGCCTAGCAGCAGCTAATAGGCTCTATTTGCAGATGGAGGAACACAAACAGGCTCCTGTCTTTTAGGTCTGCGACCAGTTGGTATGGGTTATCAGTACATAACTGATTACCACACTGTCCTGTCAAACAGACCTATTATCCCTCCCGACACTGCTGGCTGTACTACAGACGAGGATTGGAAATGCTTTTTACAGCAGCAATTATCCCAGCCTTGTGAGGGGAATAGAGTTTATTGGTTTATTGGTTGCAGCTCACTTGGTGTCTCTCTCATCCCCTCGTCACTCTCCAGTACAATACATTTGGTGCACCAAAATGGCACTGAGAGCTCAAATCACTGCGACTTCAGAAAATGCCGCAAGTATGGAAAACGCAACCAAATACGGAAACGTGACACAAATCCAGAAATTACAACAAAACGCAGAGACAGGACATAAAAACAGAAAATATTACCAAATACAGAAACATGACACAAAAACAGAAAGCACAACCAAATACAGAAACATGATACAAATACAGAAAACACAATCAAAAACAGAAATATGAAACAAATACAGAAAAGTCAACAAAATACAGAAACACAATACAAGTACAAAAATCACCTGCAAATTTAGAAAAGACAACCAAGTACAGACATGTTACAAATAGCATAGACCAAAAACTACGATTTTCCGTGGGTACCAAAAAGTGTTGGACACGGCGGGGACACGCTTGTTTTTTTTCCCCTTAATTCCGTTTCACTTGTGGGCACCAGTGAAGCCTAAAAAAACAAATATAAGCCTTGAGCTGTCTATGATGGCCTGATAAAGGCCTGATATCCTTTTAATGGTCACATACGGCACAATCTCCACTCGGCCAGCTGTAGTTGAACAACGTCTAGACAGTCTAATTAACAAATCATTTCTGAAACAGTAATAACCCCACTTGGTGAGATAATAGAGAAGACAGACAGACAAAAAGAGAGGGCCGCTGATTTAGTGTTTGTTGTCCTTCAAAATCTTCTTTGCATAAATCTGTGTTGCTCATGTACATCTGTTGTGTAATGCCTTGTGCTGATTCACAGGTTAAAAATATTTTTGGGAAGAATGGACACACCTCATTTGACATCCATTTAAAACGTTAGTGGTGGAGGGTCTCTTTGTCTCGATAAAGCTCTGAGCCGCTTTGGCCTCTGTTAATATTAAAAATTAATAAAAGCAGAAAATAAAGTGGATGTGAACTGGCAGTCCAGATATAGCTTATAGAGTCCATTTAGCACTCAGCATGAGTCTTAAGTCATTTTCACAATCATCACGATACATCCAGTCGCATTAGGGTGCAGGACAGGGGCAAGATGGAGGGAGGGTCAGAAGTTAGCCTCTTAAAACCAAGCAGAAAATGTAATTATGACTTCTTTTTTAAATGGGGGGATGTTGTCAATAAGTCAATAATGTCATGAGGCATTTCCTGATCAGTTATGTACTAAAAACATTTTAGATGTTAAAAATATTAAAGTAGCTCATGTACTGAATTTGAACAGATACAGGACTTCTAAATATAGCATGCGGCCTAATCTGCATTGACTAAAACACGTATGTGTGCAGTGGTCTTGGCAAAAAACAGGAACAAAAAAAATTGGTCTAGTTGAAATGACATTTATTCAAATGGTTTTGCATTTTGTAGGTAGAAGCTTGATTAGCAAACAGCATTTACATCTGTGCTCTTGTAACTGAAAATTTAAAATATTGTAAAAAATATGAGACACTCATTTCTAAATGTTTGAACATCGAAATTTATTTTTAATTACCAGATGGGATGATGATGGGAAACCTGTGCTCGTGAAATAACTTTCAGTTCTTGTACAACATTCAAGCAATGTTAAGGAACATTTAGTCCCCAAGTCGTATTTAAGATAATGAAAGCTTAAAGCAGAAATCTAAGAAATATTTTACATGTTGTTTTAAATTGATTAAGTCAGAGCTTCAGAACGAATGTGCTCAAACTAAAAATGGACAAAAATGTGAAAGCAATAATTTCAAACCATCTGTTACCATGAAGTGATAAATAACAGCACATTTTTTTTATTTAATTTAATGCTTATAAAAGTATGATAGACGAGTCATTTTAAAAGTGGCCACGTTTGGAAGTAAGTAAAACATGTTGATAATCATTAAAATGTCATAATTTCATAAACATTTCATTTTACTGTTCTCACTCCTAGTTGAGTTTCTTAATTTGGATTCGAGCGCCAAGCCCATATGTTAACAATAATGTAACTTGTGTGTTTATTTATTTTTTTAATCTATTTTAATGTACCACAAGCAGCGGCATACAGGAAAATGTTATATACTATACAGAGTGTATGCGTTAATGAGTTTCCCTTGATAAACATAATTTTCATGACTCGAACAATTAAGTTTTCCAAGTCTTTTGCCAAGTGAAAAAATAAGGCTTGATGATTGGCTGAGAAAATGATCAAGGAACAGTTTGCCCATCACTTGTTGTTGGCGAAGGGTGTAATCCTAATGTTGGCAGTGTAGAAAGAGTGGACTGCCTTCCAGTCGACACTCAGGGAGTAATATTGGTTCTTTTGGGATTTTGTATTCAATTTCAGATTGTTCCTCTCAAACGTTTCATCTGTGTTTATGCATTTAAAAATCTGAAACTGTTTTAATATGAGCATTACATTTTGTTTTCTGCTGGCGAAATTGCTCCACACACGGTCTTTCTCTTTATAGATATGAATGATAGAGTGACGATGTCTAGCTGGAGGTGTTGCATTTTTCTTGCCTCCGAGTCTCCAGTGAATTACCCTGTCAGACTTTCATTAATGACAGCTATAAGCCAGAACATGTGAGGAACATCCGCAGTGGGACACAGTGTTTCTCTCTTCTCCCACCACCTATCTTCCCTCATTCTTATTCCTCCCCCTTGCCCCCCCCCCCCCCATTTTCCCATCAGCCTCTCTCCACCTTGTAAAAAAAATCTTGTAACACTTTACTTTTATGGTGGTTAATATAAGTCTCTCTTGTGCGTAATGTGTTTACGAGGGTGCAATGACACCGTGTAAGAGCAAATGTGCAGATGTAGCTGCTTGTTTTGACATTTTTGCTGCCTGCCATTCTACATTAACTTCATGTAATCAAAGGATTTTCACTGAAACACAGTTTTATTGTGTGTATCCTACTTAGACTTAGTTGGCTGCACATTGGAATAAGGCCATCCTACAGCACAGTGTTACCAAGACAATCCCTAAAGCAAAAGCTTTGAGAGCTATAATACTTATACTATCATCCCTGGTTAAAAAACAAGAGGATTTATCAGGGATGTCTGTGCCTCGGCTCGGGCTAGGGGGACCAAATTACAGCCTTGGTGTCTGGTTGGAGGCGGAGAAGGAAATAGATGGGTCTAGATATAATGGTGATGGCCCCTGGGTGGTACTCCTTTGAGGGAGAAAGAGGAGATTAGAGTGGAGGTGTGAGCTCGCAGTAAGATTACATTTTCCCTCTTTATAATGGATAAGTGCTTCTCTCTCTTTTTTTTTTTCTTCCTATTTCACTCCCACTATTCTGCTTCTGTTTCACAGTGTTCCATCTCTCTCTCTGCCCTCCATCACCACACACGTGCGCATTAAAAAGCACACACACGCACATGTGCGTGCACACTCCAAACGCAGGCACATCTCTCCTCTCTCCCTCTGTCACCCTCTCCCTCCGTCCTCCCTCACTTGATCCTTACACCTACGTGCTACAGATGGTTTCATTTTATAAGAGATAAAACCACATTTGGTGGAACTGATTAAACAGAGGGAACAACATCCCCATCTGCCATTTATTCCAATCTGAAATTGCTTGGGCAGATGCTGACATCTTTGGAGATGATTGATTCACCCCGTCTGGCCAGAGAGGAGTGGAGAGGAGAGCCGAGCTGGATCCTCCCCGGGGCTGCAAGCTTCCTGCCACCCTGCCATGGCTCCACCGTAGTGTCACTTTACTACTAGCCCCCCTCCAGTCCCCCCTCCCCCCCATCTCTTGTCTGCTGCAAGCTGCTGCAATCAGCACAGGCCCTGATTGGACTTGGGCAGGTGAGCGCAATAGACTTTAATCATGGGGCCAGTACATGCCAGATCTTCCCCTCTGTATGGCTGTGTGATTGTGTGGTGGGCGGCAGAGAGGGAGGGGTGATCTGTGTTTGTGTGTGGATGCATTAAAGGGTTGGATCACCCAGGTTTCAAATTAAACATATTTTCTCACTTACCTCTGTCATGCAGACAGATTTTATTCGCATGCAGTTTGTAATGATGACAGCACTGAAAAATCACATGCAAACACGAGTCAACAAGCCATGCTAGTGGCTTCGGGAACAGCGAGGCTTTGAGCTAAATACTGAAGTTAGATGTATTGCAGGTAGACTGTGTACCATGTTTGCTTTATTCAGTGTGTGTTAGCTGACATGATTAATTCATCACGAAAAAAACAGTAAAGCTGATGGGAATGTAAATTTGCACCAATTGATGGTGGTTCAACCATTTGAACCAAAATTGCAATTGAATTCGTTACTTTCTTCATGGCTGGGCATCATTGGAGGCGTGTTGTTTTGTTATACGGATATATAAATCCTGTTTCAGTGGAATCTCAAAGTGCTGGTATAGACCTGGGCCTACATTGATCCCTGATTGTTTACAGTAATTACCATCATCTGGGACTGAGTCCTACCTGCCGTATTGTAACCTTTGATCAATTCATCAAGACTCTTTTCACATAGTTGTGTTTGGGAACTTTCCTCATGGTGGAGAACATGAACTATGGTTGTTTCTGTGTCAGTACCACTGAGGCTACATGATATGAAAAGAATACCAATGGGTCCCTGACGATTAGATATTCCACTCAACCTTCATCTAATCAACATTTATAGTGTCCTGCCTGTGGAATTACACTGCCCTCCACTAAATCGACGCTGCATCATCAGTTGTAAACACTCAAGCATTTTAAGATGGAAAAGTCTTGCTGCGAAAGTGCTATCAAAGCCAGCGGTGTGCGAGTTCGAGTGTGCAAAGAAACGCGCATAGTCTCATAAAAACTGCTGAGCTATGCTCTTCAGTGCAATCAGGCACCAGTCTCAGCTCATATACTTGTTTGATGATAACCGAAGATGGAGGGAAAGTGATGGAGCGCTCCAAAGGATCGCAGCAATAATTTAGCTTGGGGAGTGGGTGTGAATCATGGTGAAGGCACAGGGGGGGGTGGGGCGTGGGGGGTGGAGGTGGTGGATGAATCATTAGGGTGGGGGTAGGGGGAATGGAGAGATGGAAAAAGGGGATAGAGTCTCGGGGGACTTGGATCCATCAGACAGAGCTGCTGTGGCCTCGACTGCAGCATTGACCTGCAGGACTGCAGCTCAAACCTGTCTGTCTTTATCTCCCATCTCTCTCCCTTTTGCAAACTGTTGGACTATTCCTCTGTCACCGTGATTCACAGTCGTCTCTCCTTTTTCCCTCTTTCTCCTCTGCTTCTATCATCAAGCATGTCATTCCACATCACAGGCCACATCCTTTCCTCCTCCATGTCTTCCCTAAGCCTCTTGAAGTATGGCTGGCCCTGAGAATGGCAAATGAATTCCCAATCTGAATGCATACTGTCTCCTCTCTCTGCTGCCCTCCATCTCTCGCCTCAGGCTACTTATTCTACCTCTCCTCCCTCTATCCTCCTCTCCTCCCACTCCCCCGTCACACCCATGGCAAACTCTGATGGGATTCAGAGCAAATTGCTCACCCCTGGAAGAAATAAAATAAAAGGAAGAAAGTGAATTGTTTCAGTTAACTGACTGCCATTTTGCACGACTGTGTGACATGACGAACAGCGTGCGCTCTAAAACATGGCCCTAGCCTGCCCTACTTCTCCCAGTACAATAATCCATTACCAGAAACATCCACGCCTTTCCAAGAGTTTCAGCTCCCCAAGGCTTTGACTTTGGACAGGCAGAGGTTAGAGGAAAACAACCTGAAAACAGCCTTATCTCCCAACACACGAATGTTTGTTAAGGCTCCCCATTAAGTCTCCCCCTGAATTTGCATATTAATTGCATTTTGGCTCTACCCCCCCCACCCCCCCAACCCCTCTCCCCCTTTAAGGCTGCTGTTTATAGGTGCTTTATTTCTTTGAGAAGACACAGATGTCCGCGGGGAGCTCACCTGCAACGGAGGACAAGAATTGAATTCTGCAGGAAATTGCTTTAACTTGAGTGTAATCAAATTTGCACCCACACACACCTTGACTCTAGGACCTGGAGGGCATGCATGTGGAATGATGTACAGTACATAACAATACGCAAATCCACACACACAACACATACTTAGAAAACACAGATGTACAGATGCTTATATTCAAGCTCTCTAGCTCCCCCTTTAACTCTCCTCTCCTTCATATATTTTCATTTCTTCACAAACTTTTTTTTTTTTCTTTCTTATGAAATGTGTTTACCGCGTAGACATCAGAGCATGGCTTGGCAGCTTTCTCAACAATTTTTGAAAAGATGTGAAAGTTTTAATGACTGGATTGAGTAGGGGATAAAGGAACAGCTGGAGACGCTGTAATGTAGTGGCTATTCTTATACAGTAGAGGTACACCCAAGCTGTCTCATTTGAAAACCGCCGTTGCAGTTTTATCCATACTTAAGAATAACAGGTGATTGAGCGTTCCCTTGTCCCTGTCTCCAAAGGAATGTGGCCATATGGGACTTATTTCAATATGATGTACTGAATGGCACTCTATATGTGTGATATCACATTGCGCAGAGTGGGTCTATTTATTATTTTCGAGATAATAGTTTCATTTTGCAGATTGTGACTCACATGGATATTTTTTTTCCACAAAGCTTGGCTGCAGTGATGCGTGCCATTTAATATGAAATACCAAAACAGCAAAGTAGTCATTATTTTGATTAGCATCCATCTCCAGAAACAATCTTTGTGATGATCTGTATCTTCAACACAATTATTATTATTCCTGAGACGCAACTAAATTCCACTACAGGAAACTTGTTTTTATTTTCATTTACTGTAATGGTCCTTCATTCCTCCATTCAAATCTAATGATCTGCACTCAGCCTGTCAGAGTAACTCAGTTCCGGGGCATTGATTTCCTTTGTGCTGCAGATTGATCTGTGGCCTGTTACAGCTCAATATGTCACAGCCTCTCTGCATAAGGGCCACAATAAAAAGCAGATGCATGAACATGCACTCGAATAGAAAAAGGGTAGAGTGGATCAAATGTCATAAAAAAATATATAAAAAAATACAGGTTTCAGCATGTATCTCAGACTAAAGCTAATGCGACTTTGGACTGTAACGTGATCATAAAGCTTTATACTCACTTCACACTACTTGTTGGATAGCTTCATAAACCGTCTCTCCTGTACGAGGTGGTGATGTATTCTTGTTGCAACGATCTTGCATCTCCCCCTCTCTGTGACGGCAGGATTCAGATTCTGCATTTCAATGTGGCCATTCGAAACAACTATTAACATATTTCCAATATGTTCACAATCCCTGCAGTTATGCACACAAAGCACAGGAAATACACTTGCAGATGTTGCGGATTATATTATTTCAAATAGGAGTGTGTATCTTTGATTAGCTGCACATGAAATGGATGATTAAAAAACGTGACCGAAATGCTTTCTATGAAGATCCAGCTTTACAAGCTAGTTATGAGCGACCGTAAACAAACCCACTTAATGTGCTGCTTGCTATGCCACTGGCCCGAATGCCTCTGGCCTCTCCACTGGAGTGTGATAATATGTGAGCAGTAGCCTGGGAGAACACAGAGTCTCATTATAGCTTCCAATGCAGTGGACCACTCCCCAGATCTCCCTACAGCAATGACGATCTCCCTTCACCCACTGGACCACAGACCCCCGAAGGCAGATCCACACAAACCCACATGCACAAATGAAACCCTCAGTCTTTCCATCAGGCCATTTACTGTGGCACTCTTCTGTTAATATGGTTGTCTGACTTCTCTTTCTCATCCGTGCTAATGCAGACTGGGCTCCAGACCGGCATGTGTCTCAAAACGAATGAAATGATCAGTGTTTCTGTTTTGGAGCATTTGTCAATAAGGACAAACAAAGAAATGTGCAGTGCAGTATATGTGGTATGCACAAGAGCATGCATGCCTGTGCACGTGCGTGCGCACATATCTGACTCTGCTTTGAGGAGGTTTCTATGTGATATGTGTGTATAATGTTTTCTAAGGGGTTCAGTAGGCACGCGATGGGACACATAGGGCTGCTCTCCCGCAGATGCAATTAGGCTAAATGGGATTATGCCTATCACATTTCAGACAGGCCGGCCCCACAGCCACCTGGGGGAGAGGGTGATGGGTGGAGGAGGAGGGGGGCGGGGGTGATGAAGAGGGATAGAGAAAGGGGAAAGGGGGTGGAGAGGTGGGAAAGATGCAGCGAGGGGAATGCGGTCTCTTAGAGACGGCATCCAGTGTAGTTGTGGTACCGGCTGTAGCGAAGCACACTGATGCTATGCTGAAGGAAAAAAACATGTCTATCTTCTTCCTGCTGTATTGAAAAGGGATGTGAGAATAGAAAGTCAAAAACAAGGATCATATCGGATGATGCAACACATTTATGACCCTGTATATAGTGGCATTGAATGTTGTCTTTGATGCATGCTCTATAGCAAACCCCCTCTGGTGTCAGGCTAAATGTCAGCATCCACAAAGAAACTGAGGGAGGGGAGGCTGACATTTTCACACCGGGTGATTGTGCTCATAGATTCTCCCCACAGAAGTGGGACTCTATTGAATTGTGTGGTCATAGAGTTTAGGAGGGGAGGTGGATGAAGGGGAGAGGTCGCCCACTGGGCTCAGCCACAGAATTTTCAGCATTGGCTGGATTTATAAAGGTCTTGTTTGATGCTTCCTTAAACATAGTAAACAAAGGTGTGTCTCTTAATTTCTTATGATTCAGAATAGTTTAGTCACACAGTAATGCTACAATACTATACTTAACCCACAGAAAATATACAAACTAGTAATAATAATAATATAACTAGTTTCAGAAATACAAAGTAACGTAAAGTAGATGTTCAGCACAATCTCGCACTTATCATTTTAATTTACAATGTGTCTTATTTAAATAGAATATTAGCTTGATTATCAGCCAGTTAGAAAGCTCCCTAGTTATTTTAAAAACAACTACATAATAGCGCCAAAACATCCAAATGGTCAAATCTGAACCTGTATCTGTGCAGCTTTTGGCTTTTATACATTTGCCTGTGGGGACCCATGTAGTAGCAGTTGTACGATTCATTCTCTTTACATTAGGAAATAAGGGTGGGGACATTTTTTTGTATTTTGCATGTCAATATTGTATCGATACATGGACACTAAGTAAGGATAAAATCATATAAATGAATAAATACATTTGTCATGTTCACGTATCATTTAGAACAGGTTTTTAGGACATATATATATTATATTGGTCAGTCTGTCTGCTTGACAGTCCCATTCTGAGGCAAAGTTGCGACTGAAGTTTTAATGAAATGTACACCGTACATCATTGTCAACTGTATCACAATTCAAGGCTACAGTGAGAAGGCAGACATTTGGGCCAATAGTAAACCTTCCTCACCTACATGCACCTCCTTGGCAGGAGCAGAGCAGAGCAGGGCACAGAGCTGCGATCCTCCCAGTCTCCCACGCTCGCTCTCACATTAATCAAAAGGGATGTGGTGGTTCCCAGCTCACCTCGCCGTCCCCTGGTGCCAGCTGTGTTTGGGACGGGCCCTGTTGGCATACCTGGCCCTCATCCCACGTTGTCTTTGTTCCTTCGGCCTTGGAAATCCACCCTTTTTCTTTTGTGTATAAAAATTCACAATCTCAGAAGCAGAACTGCACATATTTTTACTTTATGCACCAGACCCAATCTTTTCCACATTTTAAGATGTTTAACATATAATTTATTGCTGGGATCCTCTGGGATGGATGCTTCATGAGAAGCCCCTGTGAATGGGAACAGCAAATGTGTACATTTGTCATTGTGAGCAAATAACTGTCTGGATGCAACTGGACATCTCTTAATGATGAGGAATTAAATGTTCCTGGTGAACTACTGAGAGAGCCTACAATATGCTCCTGAACGTTGGGAGACAGAGATCTGAGACTTGTGGGGGGTAAACTGGAGAGCTGTGATAGGATACGGCCCATTAATTATTGAATTTGCTGACGTTATGACAAATGGCGTTGTCCTAGCCCTCGCTGGAGCCCATGACTTTTACAAGGCCAGCTGGACAGAGTCTCAGCATTTCTACTGTTAAACCACGTCCGCAGGTTTAAAATCTGTGCTGTTATTTTTTTTGCCTCATTTTTTTTATTTTTTTATTATTATTCGGCCTAAGAGATTTTCTCAGCCCACCGGCAATGTGGCAGAAGTTAGATTAAGTAGCTGGAGTAAAATATCTCTAAACTGGGGCCATTTACACTGAAATCCTCCTTGAGATCCTCCATGCGGCTTTGCTGTTTTGGGAATGAGAGTAATTGAGGGTGCATGTAGGTGAGACAGAAAGCAAGCCAATGTGGGAGTCAGTTACACCTCTGTGTTGGGTGTTTTTGCGATGCTAGGCCAGCAGGGAAAGAAAGGCAACAGTGTGCTGTGTTTGCACTGCGTGGGATGGCCTCCTGCTCCTGACGTGTATGTGGTCAAATGCGCCCCAAGGAGGTGTCCGCTTTGAATTGTGGGTTAAAAACCTGGAGGCTCAGGAGCGTATACAAACTCTGAGCATTCTCCGGTCCATGCTGTGAGCACTAAATACTGCAGTTGGAATAGAAAACAAATCATTTTTACTGAAAACCTTACCCAACGTCCACCGTGTGTTATTCTGTTTCGTTGTCCCTGCCTGCCTTCAGTCTTTTATGAGTAGTCATTGTTCATGTATCGGACTGAATCTAACCTTTAAACGCCTCCGACACAAGCAAATGAGGAGAACCACTGTGTAAAACAAAACAAGGCAAAATGAAAAAGCAAGTGGAAGACGGTATATAATGCACTGCACACCTAATACTGATGGTTCTTGTTTAGTTTGTCTAAAATAAACCCCATTGCAGCCGTAAACCTTTAATAGCAACCATGTATCACCTGAAGAATAAACAACGCACCACTGTTCACCTTTATCACCACTTTTAATATCCTGTAAAAATGAGTCTCTTGTGAACTAAGCAGGGTTTAAATGTTGCTAATTTAAATTAGTAAACAACAGAGTACCACATTCTGAATAATGACTTCTTTAATATGAGACACTTAAGCCTGACCTGACTGGAGTTTGAATAATAGCACCATTTACGAGTCAAACGTACGGTGAGAAGTCGCAGAGGGCATTCTCTGAGTATTTGTCTCCTGTGGTGTTTGCTTATCTCAGAATAGAGTGAATGTCTGTGAGTGAGCCAGGGGCCTACGGGCCTTATTTCTTTACTAGTTCCACCGTCGTTAGTGGCTATCCCTTTAGATACTACCAGCTGCTGCTCTGGCCCTCCAGAAAAGTGGCTGGCAATTAGACCTTGTGCTTAAAACAAGGTGAGTCAGGACCTTTTAATGGTGCACTATTTCTGAGCTCCCACACATGTGGGGGCTTAGATTTTTGCTGCGCCAGAGAACTCTGTGGCACTGAGGCGTGGAGGTTACTACGTCCAAATAACTGAGGTAGTGGGTGGCTCGGCAATGATGCAGAAATCTTTCTGCAGAAATAGCTTTTTGTGAAACTGAATGTGATCTGCACTTTTACCTTTCACTGAAAGAGCCATTTGTAGTGTTTATTATTTCACCACTTTTTCCATTGAATCTGTTCTAACACAAAAGTATATATAACATTTTGTCCATATAATTTCAACCATTAGAAGGGGCCCTGCTGGAATACTGAAGCTATCATAATGCATTAAAGCTACAGGGCTACTGCTACTGCATGTTAGCTCTGTATTGGCTCCCTGGTGCTTTTTATCTGGAAGGGTGAGGTTGAGTTTCTAATTCTGTCCTGCCTCTCATCTCTCATCTCAGACCTTGATAAGATAGAGGGGAAAGGCTCCCTGTGTGTAGACTGCTGCACCTTGTTTCCTTGGACCTTTCCCAGCTAACCTTGAGTCCGTTCAATGACGAGCACAAACGAGTGAACACATTGACATGCATGCTGCCTCTGTCTATCCTTCTCTCTCTCTCTCTTACACACAGAGAAACATACACAAACATACACAGAGCGTGAAGAAACCGCATGAACATGGCAAGAAATTATTTACTGCTGCACAAATAAAACAGCGCAAGCTGAAATAAGAGAGCTAATATCCCTCCTATTTTCTTTTGTGCTTAAAGAAAAAAGATGTTGCGAGTGTATGAACTCAATTTCCTGTCTTGTTTTAAGTGTGACACCATACACATTTTTTCCACCAAAATATTTTTAAAGAGAGATGCCTGAAACTTCTGAGCAAGGGGCTTTTCAAGGAGTGGCACTGGGCGAGAAACAGAAGGCTGATGTTGTCTTAGTGAAATCTACATGTCTGCCAGGTCCTTCCTCAAGCTGTGAAATTTTAATCCTCGGACCAGACTGGGGAGATTCACAGTCATCCATACAGTGACAGACATAAAGGCCACTGGACCCGGACCCGGGTTGGCTGATTCAGTCAGGCTGACATCTGAGGAGGGGCTATATACTCATGATAAATGACAGCCTTCAACCTGGCCAATCTAAATAGATTATCTTGGCTGCATCTTCTCCCAACCAGGTGCCAATGTGTAAAATGGACCAACTATGTAAAAACCATACAGTTGCCTGCTTTATGCAGCCTAATCAAGGCAAAATGAACATTGGACAGGAGCAGCAAAACTAGAATAAGTTTGTATGGTTTACTAATACTTCTGTCAATTTCAGACTGCTCATTTTATCAGTTCGATTTTAAGTGGGGACCTATTATATTAGTATTAATAGGGATGCCCTACATTTTTAACCATGTTGATTCTCTGCATTGCAGGTAATGTTAATGTTGTCCGCTTGCATTTACGTGAGTGTGCATGGATGCATACTGTGCACATGTGTTTGTCTGCAAAGAGCTCTTTTGTCTTTTGTTCTCCAAGAGATAAAGAGCATCCACTGCTCAGTAACAAACACATAAATATGCATTAATCTGTTCTGGTTGGGCGAATCTGAAGAACTGTCAAGCGTCAAATGTAAAGGTCATGCTTTGCTTGCTGTAAGGGGAAAATCCTGGAGACCATGGTTAGGGCACTATTTGAATAAACTATGCAAGGATTTACAAGAAGTAACCTTCAGGGGTAAACACGCCCCCTTCACTCACCAGGGAATATTTACCATTATGGATGTGTGCTATTACTAACTTCACCAGACTATAGACTATAGATGTGACACAGATCAAGATAAATAGTGGAGAGCACTAATACATTCCTATTGGGAGTACACATTGTGCCTTTAGATTAATGTGTCAAGTTATATTCAGATGATACAAATGCATCACAAAATTCATCAGTTCTCTATCTAGACTTAATTTATTTTACAAAATTTTTCATTGATTGTTTCATTAGATGTATTCCTGCAGTGAATAATATTGTTCATGAAAAGAGAGTACACAATGGATTACCTTTTGAATTTTGAACAAAGTGCCCCCCCCCCCCCCTAACTCCCCACCCATCGCTGAGTAGCATGACAGCCAAGCAGAATGTGGCAGGTGGAGGTCCTTCAGGCAGAGCGAGGGGTGACCTTGCCACTTCCTCTGTAGAATCGGTTTGGTTCGCAACACGGCGCCAGGTCCCCGAAATGTGCTGCAGCACAGACAGGCTTGGTGAACAGAGGGCCAGTCCCAGCCCCGATCTCATGCGCAGCCCCATGGCAGCAGATGCCACATGGCGGCCCCAGAGCCTTCAGCCGGCGAGGAGACGTAGGCGAGCGCCAGCCGGGTCACCAAAGCCCATGTCCATGTCATGCACAGAGAAGGCCTTCTCAGCAGGCAGGCAGGCAGCCTGCCGTCCTCTCCTGTCCCCCTTTCTTGGAGGCAGAGCGTAACAGCTCGTTTGCACGTGCTTTGTGTAGATTAAAGCAAGAGGCTGTCAGGGATAATTAAAAGTAATAGAGCTTAGCGCTTTTTGGATTAGTGTCCTAGACAGCAATACTACTGTCTGGAGAAGTGTTTTTATTTATGTTGCTTGAATGTTGTGTGTGACTGTATGTGCCTTTATATAGCATGTGTTACTCTTCCAATGGATCTTCACAAAAACATACTGACACATCATTCATATTGTTGAGAACTAATGATAATGTGTGTTAGCCTAACCTTCTGTCTGTGTGTGTGTGTATCTGAGAAAGAACAAGACAACAAAGTCCTCTTATCCCATTAAGTCAGTTCTTCAATCATCCAAATGGTTGCTTGGGCAAAGTTAATTGAGACTGTGCAGTAACCCACGTAAAACGCATAACAAAGGCAGAATAATTAATGTACAGAGGACATGTAAAAAACATGGTGCATAATTAACTGGGTTTTGCTCGGTCATTTCAGCCATCAATCTCTACTCCGCAAGTAATTCGGATTTTTTTTTTTTCTACTCTCAATGATTAGTTGTTTTGTTGCTTTATGGATCCTGTAAAGAAAATGAGTCTGTTATTGTCTTTATTTGTTTTATTCTTAGCAAAAGATTTTAACCACAATTGATGTAATTTATGTCAGCTACCTTGCTGATTGAGCTTCCTGCCTTAACTAATGTCAGTGGAGAGTCGCTTTCTAGGGTTTGTGTGTAGCTATTTATATTGTTCCATTCAAATAATTTGGTGGGTAAAAGAAGGGTTATGTATCTCAGCAGTAAATTGTTAAGACTAATAAACTGGCTTGGCAACAAAAAGGAACAAATAACGAGAAATAGTCCCCGCTCAGAGAAAAGTGTGCAGCCTATTTACGGAATGTTTTTGAAGAGTATTCATTCATAAAGAAAAAGCACATATATTCCAGTCTGCTATTATTTGAACCCAACAGCCTGGTATCAACGCAAAGGATGTATTACAAATGGCCGTCTACAAGGGAAGCGTATCAGTGTCACATCTTTGCCTCGTGAGAGGCATGTGCTTTAAAAAAAAAAAAAAAAATCAGGTGGTGAGGAAACACAAACTTTGGTTAAAGGTTGAGGGGGAAAAATACGTGGTAAGGGTTGGGACTAAAGATCCTTCATCGATTAGGGGAAAACCACGTGACTCCAGTAAAGAAAAAAAACTTCCAAGGAACCCCTTCGTCACCTCCCAGTCTCAAACCTCATCCTCCCTGAATTATACCAACAAGCCCCAAAGAGGCCAAAGTTGTGGGGTTCAAAAGCAATTGGACAGATACTCATAACAAAACCATCCGAGTGGAGGTTTTACATGGCTTTGCAGTCAGTAGCTGCCTTCTGTCTTTGACCCTTACGTATCTTCCCTATTGATGCTCTGTCCTTTCATCCCTGCAGCTGCCTTCAGATATTTATTCTGGGCTCTCTCTCTATTTTTAGTCTGGTCTACAGCACCCCAAAAAACTCTTTGTTTGCTTTGTGTGTAAACTCAGGTTTGTGGTGCTGAATGATGAAGTCGTTCATTCCACACAGAATGCTCCTTTACAAGTCTGATAAGTCTATAAGTCAAAAGTCATAACGGAGGCGCCACCATGTTTGACAGATGAGCTGGTGCTTTGGGTCAAGACTTTTCTTTTTTTCCTTCCACACGTTACCTGTTTCTTTGCGTTTTCTGTATGTTTTTGTGACCTGCACCATGGTTTTTGTGTTACTGAGGCTCACTAGGGGGTTTGCATCTTCAGGTTAATCCTCTGAGGTCATGTGCTCCTTGGTCTGCTTCTAATGTTTCTGTGATATATTTATGCTTTTTATCTTCTTCACTTGCATTCACATTTTTACTTTTCATAATGACAGACAACTCCACGTCAGTCTAAATGTCAACTCTCATCTCTCAATCAACTCGATGCCGCGTGCGAGCTGTGCAGTGACACACAGCTGCCCAAGTAGCATTCAGCAGCCAGCTGTCCAATTGTTTTTGAATCGTTGCAGTTCGGGCACTATTTTGTTTAAGGACTATATCGCACGCACATTTCTTTTCAACATTAAGTAAACCCACTCAATTTAAGCTGAAACTTGGCACGTTAATGGTAGAATTTATGATTATATTTCAAATGTAATTTACCAAGAAAAAAAAAACATGTGTAACTACATGCGAGGTCTGAGCTGTTGCTGCATCTGCAGAAGGTTCATCCTCTCCCCTCCGGATTTAGATGTCAAACTTTTCTGGGAAGAGCAGGTTAGAGCTTAAAAACCCCCCAAAACAAAACACTTGTTATTTAAAAGCAATACTTTGAATATGGGTGGGTATAAGGGAGAAAGGTTGAACCAACAAGTCATTTAGCAGCAACACTTAAAAATACTTTGTTAGGATGTGGAAACTGCTGCAATGCACACTATGAATCAGCTGATGTTTATCTCAAAAATGCACTTTTGAATTCTGCGCTTTGCAAAAACTGTTTAGTCTGAGCTAACATTGGATTTAGTTTAGCCATTATTCAGAAAGAAATCCCTACGAGATCCTTTACTTGACTACTTTATTCATAATAACAATGTCGTTTTGGGCCAAAGGCAGGCGTATACAGTGTATACCAAACCAGACTGAGGGATGGCAGTCTTGCCTCGGTGTAGAATGTGCTCTCCTCCATCATAAAAGGATACAGGATGTTGAAAATGCATACCATAATGCAATTAGAGGGGACGAAATTACTATTTGGACTTGGTACAGTAATAGCATGATGAATTATGGCACATTTTCTTCGGGGGACATTGCTTGAGGAAATGTTGTAAATCGCCCATGGGAACCGGCAGTCATCAATCACACATGGTGTGGTTGGGGGTGTTGTGGTGGCCCTGAGGACTTGGGTCTGCACAGCAGCCAGTAATCTAAATGGTGACACTGAGCTCCAAGGCCCCCATGGGGCTGCCCGCTCTGTCGCCTGCAAAGAAAACAGATCAGGGGAGAGGGATCAAGGTTTGTTTTCTCCCTTTTCTAGGTCATTATTTATTATGAGAAATATCAACGTCCTTGGCTGCTGCATGGGATCTTCCTCCCCCCAATTGACAGATCTCATTATAAGATAAATGTGACAAAGATAGCTCATAATGCTTCAGAGAAATGTAACACCATTAGCGGGTCATTGTCATCGTTCTAATGTGTCCTTTTAAGCCGCTTAGTGAACTGGTGCTGAAGTGTGATACAGGGATTAACCTATCAGAGAGTTGCTGCGGAGGAGTTGAGCCGCCATTGATGGAAATTTTTGGACGTGTGGCGATATCTTCCCAGGCGCTACGCAGAGTCATGGTGGAGCCTGATTCCTAAACACACAGAGGTTTCTGGGATATGGGGGAGGATGTCTGGAGGGTATAGGCATGCACAGAGCTGAGACTGGCGTGCACTCTGAATTTCTTAGTTGTTGCAAAGGAGGAAATGTTTTGCATCAAAACATATGGATACTTTTTTTTTTTTCCCATGCTCAGAAAATATCTGGTGTTCATTTCTATCCTTACATTACCTTCTGCTGGTTTCACCCAGTGATAGTGCCACAATCATCTTTATTCCAGCAGCACAGCAGGCACTCGTAGTAGCACAACAAACAATATAAATCTTAATATATTGGCAAACTATATCTCATTTGTAGGACAACCCTCTATTAAAGAATGCGCTTTTAATGAGTTGACAGAACTGCTATACTGAGGCTGGGCGTCTGCCTGAGTGAATTAATGAGTGAGGTTCACATTTGAGTTGTGGAAATGACTTAGAAATGTGAATGACAGCAAATGCTTCCAGGGTTAAATGGTTATTTATGAAGCCATTGTTTAATTCTACCGTACAGTAGAACCATCTGCAGTTATGAGGACGCATCATTATGGTTCGGTTATTCATTGTGCTTTTGGTGACTGTTAGCTGACACAATTTCACTGATCAGTTTCACGACCTCATCAATCATTCTATTAGCTCTTAGCATCAAATTAACATCGTATTAAAGTTATTGAACTACACAATAGATGCATGTTAATGATGACACAACACACACTAGATGTATTGTCTTTGTGCTCCCATGTACGTGTTGTGATTTTGCAGACCTAAATGCTATTTGCATCCAAGAGAATCTCAACATAAAGGTTACGGTAGTTATCAGAAATCAGACAATTCAGCTCATCTTTGCAGGGAAAGGGACTGTTGTGATGTTTACTGGAAACAGTGTGACACATTCCAGTCAGGTTTAATGGCGACAAAGACATTTCAGCCAAGCTTCACTACTGCCTTTTCTAATTTCATGGCTCAGCAGGAATTGTCAAAGCTTTTTTGATTACATTTTCATATGACCTTGATCTCAAAGGGCAGAGCAATCAATACACTAGCCATTAGCATCCTGGTAATTGTTAGAGAAATAGTAATCATTTCTCAGGCCCCAGAATCCTTTTGAGCTTCTTATTTATTTATTGGGCATATGGAGGGAGAGAAGGGCTGCTAGCCGAGATGGATGTGATGAATAGAGCCCCGAGATGCAAATTAAAATGTTTGTAATTAAACCCACTGATCATATTTGGGATTTTTTTTTTTTTCTTTCTTCAGTCTTGCTAGTTCTGGTGGCAACAGAAACAGATTTTGGTACTGAATTTTTAAAAATTTGAAAACATACGGTACGTGCTGATTTTCTACCTCATGAGTCGGGATCATTTCTGTACGTTTTTGGTATTCGGCATCGTGATCTGGAAGCAGGATTGGTACATGGAGCCATGTTGTTTACATGTTGTTTACGTACGAACATCAAACAACATGTAAACCGACAATGCACCAAATCACAACGCAGTAGTCAGGGTAATAGGACTATTTATTCAGCTTTGTTAGGAGAAGAGGTCATGTGATCAGGGGATAGTAATTATAGCATACGCTTAATTACATTAGCAACCTCCTGTCTTTTCATATTATCTCTGATGCAAAAAAACACAGAGAGAGATTTGATTATGTTAATAAGCTGCATTTTATACATGGTAATGGAGGCCTAGTTCAAAGCCATTAGTGCTATGAGGAATATCCATTTGAGTGTCGGAGCTCTCGAAAGCAGCTCAGCTCAAAGTGCACATTGTTTAATGGTATTGATCAACGGTCTAGCGAGCTCTGGGGCTTTTGCTCATTACTGTGTCTTATTCATGCTTTCTTGGGTAATGATGCCCACACAGCAATTACTTCCATAGCCATTTAGATGATCTAAGAGAGAAATCATAATCGGAAAAGGTGGAGGAGAAACACCAGAAAAGAGAATGGCGTGCCATTATCTGAGGATAAAAAACGGTAGATTTTAAGTACATTGACTTCAGAAAAATCTCCCGTAACTGTCATCGACCTCTTGCTGCTAAATCTGGGCTTGAGTCGAGTTTGACAAATTAATTGAACAACTTTCTCAAAGAGTAATGGGCTTCCAATTCCAATATGACTTCCAATAACAAATATAGTTGCTTTCAGAGATTTGTCTTTAATCTAAATGGGGCGAGCGTTGCGTCTTCAGCTTCCCAATCATATCGAGCCAGATTCACTGCTCGCTCCTCCCCGGCTCGTCCAAATGTGGTCACTTCATAGTGAAATGGTGACGGCCAAAATCTGCACTCAAGGCTCTTCTGTTATGTTTAATTGCAATCTCGGAATTCACAAGAGAATAACAGTCTAATAAGGTATATTCTTTGCTCATAAGAGCTTTATAAAACTAATCAAAGCAAGTACAAAGTGAGGTCAGTCTCTAAATCAACCCGGCTCCTCTCATGCAGTCGCTGCCTGTCTGTCTTGCTTTCATTTTCTGTCTCTCCCTCTTTATTTCAGTCCTCCCCCACCCCTCCGCCCCGCCCTTCTCCCATCTCTCCCTATCAATGAGGCGGCAGACATCCCAGACCTGCTCAGTCAACTGCTTCAAGATTTATTCTTTGTAACAAATCTGCAACAGCTGGAGAGCCAGGGAATGCATGTAAACTTTGTGTGTGTAATTTGGTGACAAGTCAGGCTTAATCAAGCTCCCAGTGGCTGGATGAGAGGAGCGCAGAGGAGCGGCATATGGGGAGCTGAGTGGTGAACAGGCAGTGGGCAAGGAAGGAGACACAAAGCTCTGCTCATGTGCATTAACATGCTGTACAATAGCAATAGGCACACATACAGCCAGCCAGCCAGCCAGCCAGCCAGCCAGCAGTCAGCCAGCTCCACTCCTGCATAGACATGTAGACAGGTTCTTCATTGGCTGTGTTTATACTGAAAACATTTAACTACATTTTTCTCTGTTAGACTTTACAAAGACACAGAGATGATGTTTTATGGGGGGAGGGATGGGGGATCTTTTTTTTTTTTTTTTTTTTAACAAACCCAAATAGATAATGTGCCAAAATTGAACTAAAATGACAAACAGTGCTTATAAAAACGGCCCAATTGTCTAAGTTACAACTCAATATAAATCACAAATGTCATTATCTAAGATCCTTAGAGGAAAACCAAAGACACCTTTAGTTTCACTAGGTACTAAGCAGTGCTATTGTAAAGTGCTCTTGCCATGTCAGGACTCACGAGATAGTGATATATTATTGGGTCAGTATATATAGTGTCCCTTTTTGGATTATCATGCACATAATTTAAATTTTGCTCACATGGACATACAACTGTGCTGTGTTTACAGACATCTAGTTTTCAGCTTTCAAATATACCAAGAAAACAATGATACTGTAAAAGTCTGCCAGTAAAAAAATCCTGAAAAATATCCACACCCCTGAATTTTTGACAGGTTTGTCAGAGAAAATAACAACTTGAGTAAAAACTGCAAAAACAATCCTGCTCAGTGTCTCGGTTACTGCTGTAACATTTAAATATCACTAAATATACCTAAAAGATATATTTTGTCTTTATAATATGGCTACTGACACATAATTGACATTTTTATTGTCATGTTCGGTAAGGTTGGAAAGATTGTGATCAGCTACTAATTTAGTAGCCTAAACCTCACATTAACATGCGGAGCAAGACACAAACCTGAGTGTCCTTTGACACACCCGGTTATCGCGTTATAGCGAAGCTCAAACCGGAGTCAAATTCCTCGTATGTGTTAACATACCTGGACAATAAAGTGATTCTGATTCTGATCTAACGCTTCTCTTAAATATTTCTGCAGTACATGCATGTTAAATTTGAGATTCTTCAGCACATTCGATTAACTGGCTTATGACCAAAAGTAGAGGGTGACTTCCAAAGCCAGGAGTTGGCAGATCACTATTCAATAAAGTTCCTTTGTCGGTTTATAGTTCATGTAAAAGAAAAAGAAAAAATAGATCATGACTACTGTTGTAGTATTTTCCCACAGGGTGTTGGTCCTGGATGCTTTCACAGTTGATGGTGACAGCAGCAGCTCTACCCTGTTTGATTTGAGGTAGTTTACACTCCAACAATCCCAGACAACTTTCCTGCAGATTGTGTTCTGCTCACATTTATCCCAATTGTCATATTCAAAGTTTTTTTTCTTGCAATGTTATGAGTCAAAACATGCAATATAGATATACATATATGGAAGATAAGCAGCTGCAAAAGGGTATGTTGTGATTAAACAGTAGTCTGATCATATGTTGTTCTGGCTATTAAGTAGCTCTACACTAAAAACACACAATACAGCCCTGCCACTATTATCATGGAACAGATAACAGGAAAGGCAGGATTGGGGAAATACCAGGATTGGGGATTAACAAATTGTCATTTTTGAGTAAATCAACATCCAATTTTCTCTGTTCCAAAAAGTATTTGTCCAGTTGAAATTAATATATCAATGTGTTTCGGTAAGTTGGAGGCTGAGCAGCACTATTATTTGACCCAACTCAATATCAAAGGAAGGCCATTGGAGACGTCCTTGCTGCCAGCCTGTTGTATGAGCGACACACGTGCACACTGCCGTTGTCTCTCACACATGCACACACAAACACACAGACACTCGTACACACAAACATACACGGCGACCACAGGCCCCAGTACTGGGCCACTCAGGGGCTTAATGTTAATGACAGGGTCTGTAGCTGAACTGAACTGTACAGCTGGTCCCAGCTGCCCTGCGCAGCTGCAACACATGACATAGGAGGAGGAGGAGATAGAGGGGATAGATAAAGTGCAATAGATTAGAGAAAGTGTTTGAAGAAAACAGCAAAGGTAGGAGAATGAAAACATAGTGAAGGCAAGAGAGTGGGCAGCACATTGAAATGTTTGTGCTTACAGCGAAAGTGAAGGGCAGGGTCAAGGACTGTCAACATAATAGGCCAAGGTCAGAGCAGTATGGTAGAGAGTAAATAAAAGGGAGCAAAGAATAATGCTTCGTATAGAGACCTTGGGCTCTCCTATCGAAACATCCATTCACAACTGCATCTCATTGGCAAACCTGTTTACGTGTCTCCACAGTTTGTCAGATGAAAGGAGCTATTGTCTGTCTCCCATGGTTCAAGGCATTTCGTTAGGCCCTGCGTATACCTTGGAATATTTTCTTTTTCTCAATAGAACAACCTTTGATTCTGTTCAATATGGACAAAATGATGGTAACCATGATTACGCAGTTGAATGAAAGGAGACCTTTGGATGTGGCTGCGTGTTATATTCACTATTAACTTTGGAATGGCTACCATAAAAGGAGTCAGAAAGTGTGAAACCTTGATTTATACACAATTTTTTGGGATACGAACAGGCCTTAAATGGGAGAAGAGTGAGGATGGTGTGTGGATTATGTGGGTATTGTGTGTGAGCTTGGGTGAATGTGCGCGTGTTTTGTCAGGATGCATTATAGTTTCTCCTCAGGAACACATGGCAAGGTATTTACCAAGCCATCTGCTAAAATCGCCTGGCTGAATTGAGCTGACGTCCAGTTGCTAAGGAAATGGATGCTTTTCAAAGCGGCCAGCCAGTGTTGCACACCTGTCAGTGTATAAGGACCCAGTGTCTCTCTCTCTCGCTCTCTCCCTCTTTCTTCATCTCTTTATGCTTGTGTGTCTGAATCTCATCAGTCACATACTGTGGTCAGGCGTGATGAGTGATCCTGCCTCAAAGAAAATTGACAATTATTCCGTTTTTTTGGATTCAGTACTACGTCACGTTCGTTTGCTTTCATTGTAAATTTTTTAATTGCAAAACTCTATTAATTGTAGTCATGACTTCATATCCTTTATGTCTTTTTTCAAATTACATTAAACTACTAAAGCATGTGATGACTAAAACGGTTTGCTAAGCTGATGTGGACCAGCACTGTTTGAAGCCTGACAAATACTAGCTGAGAAGTGAAACCGAGAATGGAGCATAGTGCACTTCAGCACAGTTGGGGCACGTCAATGAGCAGGTGGTTATGATTGCTTTAGTGTCACAATCCTATGGCCTGCGGCTAGACACTTTTCCCAGAAGAAGTTAATGCAGTTGGAGAAGTGTGTCCGGGGCTTGTGATGAGTTTCAGAGAACGTGGCTGCGGGGCAGGGCACGACCTTCGGAGAGAAGCTTTGTCATCTCGGCCTGAGCATTGCATCCCCGTCTGGGTGACACCTATAAAGGTCACCACAGGGGCAGGCTCCTGGTCATAAATCAACAAGGTAACTTGGGACATGGTGTCCTTTTGGTCCCAATTCTGCTGTCCTGCTTGGGCCTTGCCCTAGATTCAGAAAGAGAAATGATATCATACAAGACAGTGTTCCAACATTGAGTTTGAAATGCTGTATGTCTCTCCTGGAAGGCTCAGAGGGATGTGATTCTCTCTGAGCTTTATAACTTATATTTTACGTGATGTGAGTGCAGCTTGTCAAAACTACTTGGATATTTTCTGGCCCAAGTAGTAGAAAGGTGTGATTTTCTTCATCTTCACCCAATAGATCTACTTCAAATATCAGGCAGGCCACTATACAAAGAGGATAATGGAAGAAGAACTTTACATGAATACACAGTACGTTTAACTATTGACTATTCACTTTTCAGCTTCACTCACTGTCCTCTTAACTCGCAGTAAAATCTAAATTCGCACCTGGTCCGACCACTTTGTCCTAAGCTCCCTGAAAGCATAAACACAACAGCGATTAGTGAGTTCACGTCCTTGTAACCTGGCTTCATAAGGTGAAAATCTGGGTGCAAGATCAGAGCATTTGCTTTGCCTTTGTACTTAACATCCGCTTTTGTCTTCTGCACTCTCAACAGTATGTTATTACTTTACCATAACAGGACTATTAGCCTTCCATTAGTGAAATATTAATATGCATCTCAGAAAGATAATTGCCCTCACTGCTCTCATCACCCAGACATCATGTGAACTTCGAAACAATCCCTCCTGTCTGTCCGCACACAGAACAAAAGAGCCTTGGATGGAGGAGGAACATCTTCATTTCCCTCACAGAATACATTAGGGCCTGTAAGTGGGCTTGGTTATTGCTGATGCCTGCGTTTGCGTCGGGCACCTGGGATTCTCCAGACCTGTTTGATGTGGCCCTTTTCAAGCACTCTGATCATCCTGTTAAATTGCGGCTAATGGACAGGGCCTGCCACTCGGAGAGGCCCAGACAACGGGGGGACAATTTAGTGACACGCACACACCTGTCCTTTGTAGTTGAGCGAGACATTGTGTGCACATTCGTCTCCGCGGTGCTCATACAGGCACTTTGTGAGCTGCAGTGTAGCCAGAGCTGCCATTTAGGCCTGAATAACCCCAGGTGCCATTACCTTGGGTACCTGAGTATCCCCACACACAAACACCCTGACCAAACAATACACAGCCGGCGGGGGTGGAGGGTGCTTGTACATATGCTTGTGTGTGTTATGTATTGTATGACATCATGTGTTTGTGTGACTGCATGTACACTGTGGACTTTCTTCTTTACTAGGGGGTAGGGTTGGTGCATAGCTGCACCTGTCTCTTCAATGGAATCCCCTCAATGGAGAATAATAAATGGGGGATGTGGTATTGAGCTTTGGCACCGTGGAAACAGACAATGTTTTCCACTGTATAACATATTGTTACAGGGAACAAAAATGTTATTAATAATGTGCTAAAATCTTTTTCGATCAAAACTATGATGAAACAACCTACTTTATCACTGTTGTATTTTAGCCTGAGACCTTGACAAGACGGTCTGTTTCCTCCTGATCGGTAACTATCATTTTAAATTAAGCCGAAATAATTTCTCGACGTCAACCAAACTATGAAAAAACAAAACCCGAGGCGGCCCAAGTACGGAAAACGACACTGCTCGTGCAAACACACTGCATGCTAATGTTCTGAAGTGTGCTGGAACAAATAACTGAACAGGTAACTGAGCAGAACCTTTGAGAAATGTCCGAGGCTTGGCTCCAAACCAAGCCCATATTGAATGGCACCTAACAGTTTTAAATCAAGTCTGTGTGCCCAGCATCTGATGTGGGAGGGACTGGGAAAGGCTCTCTGTGAGCGCACCGGGAGATTTTTATATTTGAGCTTAGTAAATGTGTGTGTGTGTGTGTGTGTGTGTGTGTGTGTGTGTGTGTGTGTGTGTGTGTGTGTGTGTGTGTGTGTGTGTGTGTGTGTGTGTGTGTGTGTGTGTGTGTTTGTGTGGACAATGACAGTATCTGTTGTGCCAGAGGAACTGATGAGCAGGTGGTCTGAGTGGGATTCAGCATACTCTCTCTCCCTCCTATTCACACTAGCACTCATCTCTCTCTGCTTCTGTATTTGTGCGTGCGTGTCTGTCTGTCTCTCGGGCGGTCTCACTCTCTGTTTTTCTTGTTTTATTTTATTTTTTGTTACATGTGAATCATGTTTTAGTGGTTTAGTGTACTGCAGGGGCTAGGCTGAAACTAATGCAACTTAGTTCTTCTGGAAATAAGAGTGGATCTGCTCTGAGTAGCAGAAAAAATGTCTCACAAATGAAGTAAATCTATACTAATGTGCACTCTATGGACATGACATTGAATATGGGAGTTTTGACACCTGTGCTTGGATGTATCTTTGATGTTGCAATGAATAAAATATTATAGGAACTCTCCTCTTTGATTACGAAGGCAGTGCAATGTTACATGACTCAGAGGACTCTGGACAATACCCTTTGCCCACATACACACACACACACACACACACACACACACACACACACACACACACACACACACACACACACACACACACACACACACACACACACACACACACACACACACACACACACATGCATACTTTACATACCTTCACTAACCAGATGTCTGTATATCTATTGATTGTTGCCGTGACATGGTTCAGTGATGTTCCATTTAGCTGATGTGAACAACACACTCACCATCCACACACGTACAAACACACACACACACACACACACACACACACACACACACACACACACACAACACGCGATATGTAGACACTTGCACACACTCGAGCAGCTCAGGACAATGCACTGTACGGTGTGCCTTGCACACATTCACGGCACGTCTAATATGACCCATATGTTCCTGGTGCTTTGTTGACCTGCTTGGACAGTGACACCGTGTTGAGTATCAGCTCCATTCAGAGGATCAGGTGGTGGATCTGCTTCTCAGAGACCCAGTGTCTCGTGTCTTTCTTCCTCTCACTGAGGGTCATGCTACAAGTTCAGTCAAGAAAGTTTTAAAAATGAACTTCAGTTTCTAGAAAAAACAAACCTTTTTGGGTATGACAGACATATACTCAAGTAGGTTACTATACCTATACGTTTGAGGTTGCACTCCACTATTTCCATGTAGAGCTTATTTCCACTTAAGTCCTGCTACAGCTTTAGTTGCTACTTACTTTGCTTCTTAACTGTGTATAAGCACAGTTCAATAGAACAGTGTTTGAAGCTGTTAAAATTTGCAAAAAATGTTAAACACATTAAAATAATGACAGAGTGATGCATCATTATGGCACTGAAAGCGGTCATTTCGCAAAATGAGTATTTCAACTTTTGATTGTTTAGTATTTCGTACTTCTGGAATAATACTTCCATGTTTTTAACAGAGTAAAATTTGAACGCATGTAATGTGATGGTGTACTGCGACAGTGCTCCTTTATCTTAAGTATAAGGAGTGAATACTTCTGCTGATGCTAAAATGTGTCCAAAAGTGGGCACTAACTACCTGATCAGATTCATCACCTGTTTTCTTTATGCCATCTGATTGGGAGTATTTTATACTGTTTTGTTTTTCCAAAATATTTGTGTCTACTTGGTTCTATTGAAAAAAGTGTATGCCTCAAACCAAGGGATCAACAAAATGTAATATTGGTTCTATCTCGAAAGCTCAGAAATTGTACTGTTGAGAGTATTGCATTTTTTTCAAACCATACACAGCACTTGTGAAAATTTGCATCAAAACAGTTTAATATAAGTTGATCAACCAGAAGAAAAAAGGAAAGTTGAATAATTGGTTATTTTTTTCAGTTATTTTTCAAACGAAAAGCTTCAAGTGTGGAGCTTTTCTTTTTGTTTGTCAGATGTGATGGTTGGACTCTTTTTCAGACAAAACAAGACATTGGATGATTTCTTCTTGAGCTTTAAGAGATTTTGCTGTTATGAATATTTTTATTTGACCACTTTCTGCCCTTTTGCAGACTAAAATCTTCATCAAAACAGTAATTAGTACACAAAACAAGATACAAAAACGATTGCAGTTCAACATTATGCTTGTGTTTTCATAGTTCATGTTGTCGACCCAGTTGTGTGCTTTTTTTTCACAGTTTATCTGTGTTAATAATAGTCAAAAATAGTAGGCAGAAAATTATTCACATGATGTATATTTGAAACAGCCATGCTGTGACAGTACTGTGACTTAGCAGGATGTTGGCTGAGTAGCATTCACAACTAATGACTGACGTGCCATGAATTATAAATGATCGAGGTGAGCTTTCTTCTGGCCCGTGACGAACTTTCCCACAGAGACATTTAAGATGCTGAGGTATCTCTCATTGTGTCTGTGGCTGCACTGTATTTGATGTGAAAAATGTCTGCACTGCCTTCATAGTAGCAACCCGTTTATCATCTCCCTCTGTATCACTGTGACTTGCGTCAGCCCAAGGCAAGAAAAAAAGCCAGCCGGTTTTAAATATGCAAATATTTTAGGAATCAGGGGGTTGATCTGAATAATGATGTGAAACCAAGAATTCATTTTTTCTGGAGAGGAAGAGACATGGTAACTGTGGTCCACTGTCCTTTCTTATTAGCCACAACACATCAAGCCTGCAGAAGCTGTGTTACTCTTTGTGTGTGTGTGTGTTTGAATGTACCATACAAACCTTCAGTGTTTCTTCATGCCTCTTTAATTAAGGAGTATTTTTCTTTTCTTTTTGTCAGCTCTTTATCAGTTATGGCACCACAACTAAAACCTCCAAACCAAGGGGAGTGACGGGTGTCGGGAAGACGATAAAGAGTGAAACTGCAGAGTGGACAGTGTTTGTACAAATTCATCTGAAACATAATCATTTCTTGTTTTATCTCCTGCTTTCATCTTACATGCAGATTTGCTGCTGCAGCACCATTTCATCATTTATGCCTTTACAGTCTCTGCAGATATTTAATTGAAAGCTTCAGTCAGAGGATCTTTGTAAATAATACTTTTTAATGGGACTACAAAGCGAGAGAATCTATCATGCGTGTTTTGATACACGACTGTAATCAGTTGGTAATTTCCATCAGTGTTGGGGTATTTGCTCATATTTATTGGCTGTTTTGTTAAGTTGGAAGCTGTAGATCAATAAAGAGGGCACTTAAGAAAATTAGATAAAGGATTTGTTTTTATTGGTATTGATTATGTAGTCTGGCGAAGAGGGAGGGGATTGCTTCAGTATTTATTAATGTTGGAGAAAAGGTGTCCAAAAAGCTGATTTAGTTTTTGTATTTACATTTTGTTTCACCAGCCTTGGATAATTTCAGATTCTTTTTAATGGAACCAAACCAAGGATATGAGGGAAAGAATAAACAGAATAATTCCATGTAAGAATTCATATTATGGCCCTGACAGTACAGTTTAATTTGTATTGTCGGGAACGATAGTGAGTTCAAGAGCACAGGAACTTTGTCAAAAAGAATCACCACTGTGACAATGAGAAGTTCATCCTTTTTTAGTGTTTGTGAGTTTATTTATCATCGTTCTGCTCATGCAAATGTGCATGCCCTGGTGTGTGTCTGTTATTGGGATTGTTGTGCGAACTGAGCTTTGAGTGGGTGTTGTCCATTGACCGATACATAGCAAGCAATGCCTTGGCAGGTATGGGATGCTACGTGGGCTAACTGAAGTCCCGAAGCCAGCCTGTTAGCCAGCCAGTCATCCACTCAGTCAGTCAGTCAGTCAGTCAGTCAGTCAGTCAGCCAGGCACACAGAGAGGCAGAACACAGCTGTCTGAGCAGGCCTCCATTATCCAGCACTATCTATTGATTCACCCTGTGGGATTTTTCCTCTTTGGCATCAGATCATCTGCAAAGACACACCAGCACTCTAATGTGCAACCCACACACACACACACACACACACACACACACACACACACACACACACACACACACACACACACACACACACACACACACACACACACACACACACACACACACACACACACACACACACACACACACACACACACACAGGGCTGTGAACGATGTATGCACAACATATAAAAATGGAAGACACACATTTGTACCAACGTGGGCTAAAATCAATCCTCAAGGGTGATCTGAGGCCTTTAATATTATTTTTCTCATATCTATTTTTTATATTTAATCGTCACTTCTCCTGACATTGGGGAGTACCCCCTTCACTCTGCTGGGTGCTGCTGCTGTGCTGTTGTGTTTTCTCTAATTATAGAGCATGCTAATGGGTAAGGACCCATAAAGAATATCTCTGACGCTATAATTACTTTGACAGCTTGCAAAATTAATCAAATAATGTCAATAGGATTAAAACATGGTTTGGGATTTTATTTTGTCTTCAGAAAACTCCTGGTTGCCTCTGTTTGTTTGATATTTCATTATTTTTTATTTTGGACGAAGCAATATAAGGATTATGTATTGAACTCACTTCCACTGCTGTTTTGTTTTATATAGTATTTCATTCTTTCTTTGATAAGAAGTTAATTATTTTTTGACATAATTCTAATAGATTAAAATATTCAAAACGTAATTATGTTATTCCACAAAGCATCGCAGAAACAACATGTTTGCGTTTTTATCCTCCCATATGTAATTGTATGGACAACCCAGGCTGTAATGATCAAACGAAAAAGCATTTTAATCAGTGAGTGAACGCAAACAACCCAACAGATACAGTATGAGCAAAATGTAAACTCCAGATGATCCTACGATTAATGTATTTGTCCTCTGCACGCACCCTTCAGTATTTTTGCTAATAAATAATGCATGAGCCCCGGTGTTTGTTTATGGTAAGATGTAAAGCATGGTCCTGAGTATTTTGCTCTCATGCCAAGAAATGCCTCTCAGTACAACGTGCGCTTCTCCATCCTCTCCTCCCTCCCCCTTTCCTCTCACTGAATATATACTGTGTTCTGTTCTGTTACTCTGCTCACAGTGCTGGCAGCAGGCTAAACAAGGCTTTAAGAAGCATGAAAAAAAGTTAATAAATAATAACAGCCGTTAATCTCTGGTGGAAAACATCTTTTCATATGAAAATCTCCAGGTTGATCTCCCAATCCCACCACATTGTCAATCTGGAATATAAAGGCCCTAGAGGAAAAGGCTCTGTAATCTGCTCTTAATCTGTGTCTCCCTCCCCTCCTCTCACTCAATATCCTCAACAGCAGCTGTTTAGCGCGCTCTGCTTGTTTTTATCACTATGGATTGTCTTTGCATATCACTCTAATATTTAAAATGTCTGTCTTCTGAGATTGTCTCTGGAGATGGTAGGACAACCATTTAGGGCTATTGTACAGAAGGAATGTGTACTTGGCCAGCCTGTATCTAATTTGGAAATTATAGTGATTACGAGCTAAATATAAAAACCCGGGATTTTGAGGCTGTAAGAGGCCTGCAGCAAAGGCTTACTGTATTGTTTGCCAGATGCACACACACACACACACACACACACACACACACACACACACACACACACACACACACACACACACACACACACACACACACACACACACACACACACACACACACACACACACACACACACACACACACACACACAGGCAAATGCACAAACAGGAACATGTGCACACAATGGAGGAAAAAAGCATCTGATGCGCTAAGTGCTGTTGTGTTCTGCTGAGTGCGTGTCAGCTTCTGTCTCTGCTGCTCTTGTTCTTTCTTGGTCCCTCTGTCTGTCCGTGCAGAGGGAAACATTTGGAGCAACGCCGCTAAAAGCCTGCGAGCGGGGATGCAGGGAGCCTCCTCGGGCTCTTAGTCCACTCTGGATTTTAAATGGAGCCACACACATGATGGCTAACAGATGTTAGCCAGATTACATGCAACATGGGCCTAACCTCGCCTCAACTGCCACTGTCTGTTTGCTCCAGGTTTGAGTCCTCCCCCTTCTCCGTGTGATTCTCACTGAAATCCAGTGGTTACAGGGTGATCTGCAGGGTCATGGATGCTGTCTAGTAGATCTGTGGTTGCTTGCTCTGAGGGTAGTAAATCTTTGTGTGTGTGTGTGTGTGTGTGTGTGTGTGTGTGTGTGTGTGTGTGTGTGTGTGTGTGTGTGTGTGTGTGTGTGTGTGTGTGTGTGTGTGTGTGTGTGTGTGTGTGTGTGTGTGTGTGGTGGGTGGGGAGGGGGGAGTTGTTGCATTGTTGGGAAAAGGGGAGCGTGACGAGAGTCTGCTGTGGATATAATTAATAGGCCACATGCGGCTGCACCAAATGTGTCACAGTGAGGGGAAATCAATCGATGAAGTCTGCCGGCATAAAGGGTGTGTGTATGTGTGTGCATGTGTATGGGTGTGTATGTGTGTTGGGATGGGTAGATGGGAAGGTGGGGGGGAGGGGAACGAGAAGGAGGTGGGGTGGGAAAGAGGAACAAGATCTAAGAGGGAATAAAAGAAGAAGATGGAGATGGAGAAGGACAGGGAAGAAGCATTGTGAAAGGAGAGAGACCTTGGAGTAGCGCAGAGGAGTGCAGAAATGATGCAGAGGTAAAGGGGAGGGGGATCTGAGTCTCCAATCTCAGTTGGATTGAATCACAGCCTTCAGCAATATCCTGCTGAGACATTTGACATGGAAATTCATGACCGTGTCAATATATGGACATAATGCATTTCTAACACATACATCACCGGAAACTCCCCAGCTGCATATTTAGCAGCTGCTTTCATCCAAACCAATTCAGGTTACTGTGAGTTCACACGTTTAGTATGAAAGTCACAAGCAACATCGAGCCTTTATTCCTCTACTGACGCTTTGGAGCTAATCACACCAAAAAAAAAAAATAAGATAGCTAAATGCAGTAGCGTCGATGCCTTGGACTCGCCACCCAAGTTGTGAGATATCCATCGTTCTCAGGGCCCAAACTCGGCAGTTGGCCTGTTTTTAAAGGGTGCATATCTAACTTTGGAGGCAGGGGAGGAAATCAATAGAGATAAGAGTTGGATAGAGAGCTGTGTGTTGAACAGGCTGGCAGCAGACTGAGAGAAGCAGCCTGTCACCAGCTGCAGGGCCTTCTCTGTGTGATAGTGTTGGTGTGTGTGTGTGTGTGTGTGTGTGTGTGTGTGTGTGTGTGTGTGTGTGTGTGTGTGTGTGTGTGTGTGTGTGTGTGTGTGTGTGTGTGTGTGTGTGTGTGTGTGTGTGTGTGTGTGTGTGTTGGACATGTAGGCACACAGTCACTGATAGTGCTGCCAGGCGCCAGACACCCGTAGATGAGACAGGGGGCGTTTTTGCAGACCACTGCTGCTGTTGCCCCTGGAACATTAAGTCACGTTGGGTAGGTACATACATACATCTGCATTATCGTTCCCATACCGATATGCACATTCACGTATGCACAAACACACACGTATGAGCAAATACTAAGTTCCACCTGCACCTGTAAACTGTCTGAGCTGGGGACATATTTATCCGCCAGATTATTAAGTGTAATATGCACTCTGGGCCTGAAATGTGCAAGGATGAATAGCATCTGCTTAGCTGTGTAGATTGTATTTCCGAGAGTTCGCTGCAGCAGCGATTTAAATATGAATGTTAAGCTTGAATAAATCCATATTGAGAATTTTTTTTATTTCCATCCTACTTTTACTAAATATCATCCACCTAAAATAAATTGCTCTTGAGGTGCATTGTTACTGCCATGCTACTCCCTCTTACCCACTTCATAACTGTTGAGGTCTGAAAATTTAAAGGACTTTTCCCTCTTCCAGTTTTATAGTTTTATATTATTGGTTTAACTGCCATATATGTTCTTGATTTAAACAGTATTATACCATATGTGATTTTATAGGAACTTATGCAGAACACCAAAATATTTACATAGATATTTACAAGTCAAATGTTTTATATTATAACTTAGGAGACCTTCTGTTCCAGAAAATTCTTTTGTTTTCACAGCTGTTGATAATAATCTTTTTTTGCGCAAGGTACGCACAATATTTATTAAACGATCATGACATTTGCATTTGTCTTTTACATCACTTCCAGATGTATATCTGCATGTGTCGTGTAGCTTTCGATATAAAGTTTTGACTTCGTTCTTGACATTTATTAACATGTTTTTCAAACTTTTGCTTTAATGTTACGGATTCTGAGGGAGAATAATTCTTATATTACAGTGCTTGTGGTGTTTTGCAAATGTTGTTGATGATTGTACTTTATGTGTGATCATGGCAGCAAGAGAAAGGCCACACAGTTACTTGAATTTCTTGGGATGTATCAGCAAGGGCAACTTGAAAACCTGGGAACGAAACACATTGCGGTGTCAAGCACTGAAAGTGACTGGACTTGCTGAGGTTGAGGTTTTCTGACTTGGAGCTGCAGTCAGGATAACTGTTTATTTAGGGGTTACAGTACACAGTATGTTAACCAGGATTGCTGGCTTGTTTATAAATTAACTGGACTTCGAACTTTGTATTTTGGAACAAAAGTGTGGAAACAGACAACTTACTGTAGTTACAAAACAAGTAGCAGCCCACCCGCTGGTCCGTGAACTACTGCTTTAAAGACTTGAACCTGGCATTTTTTCTGACAGGTTTTTTTTTATTTTTTATTTTTTTTTAGATAAAAGTGACTATATTTGGACAAGAGGGTGGAGCTGGAGAGGAATGACAGCTGGATCTGAATGGGAACCTGCGTACACAATGCCCACCCATCAACGGTGGCAACATCACTGCACCCCAGTCATGTCAATCAAACCAGGCACGCCCCCAAACATACTTTACCTCTCTTTAAACCGTAATATCTGATTAATTATGGAAGTGCTTTCAGAAGGTGGGGATTTATGTGGAAAACATTATTGACTTTGTATTTCATGACAGAGGTTGATGCTTTATTATAATTATTATTTAATATTGCAATTTAAGGCACCTCTGCAATGGCTTCACTATTCAGATCTGGAGACTAAGTTCATTTTATATCCAACCTATACAAACTTAGATAAAGCATGCACAAAATAACAAACTTGATCGGGGCATAAACGAGTCACATATCCATTAGTTAATAGACGTTAAAAGCTTGCTGACAAGAAGACTTGGACCTCGCGTTGAGAACAGATCACTATACAACACTGTTAACCACTGCAAACTGAAACTCGATCAGGAGTAACAAATCAAATTTGAGATTAATTTGACCTCAGAGTAATCCAGGCATGTTTCTTTGCATGTTGGTCCTCCATCTGAACTCTTTATTGGTGACAGCCACTCTATATCAGGTAGGTGGTGGTTTGTTGGTTTTGGGGAGTTGGGGAGGGGTGGGGGGGGGGGGGCAAAAGAGCTGTCACTTGGTCTGAGGAACACACAACGCGAGACCCAGTGCGCTGCGTCTCTGTAACACCCCTTGCTGCCTCCCCCTAGTAAACAGTCCATTAGCGTAGTGCTCCAAGGTAAACATATTTACTGGCTGGTGACGGCTTGCCAGTGTGGCTCCTCAGGCCCCGTGGCAGAGGGGATTTCATTAGGCAGAGGGCAGGGGGAGAAGGGAGGAAATTAATGTGCCATTCAAGATGATTTCTTTGTTTCCCATCAACATGATCACAGACAGGCCGCAGGGAAGAGATGATTTACGCACACAAAGGAAAGAGACTGGGAGAGAGAGAGGGAGGGTAAGAAGGAGGGAGAGAAAATATCACAAAAGGCTCCCGGTGCGTGAAATGTCTTCCTTTTGGTGAAAATGCTCTTGTCATGATTTTTGTTATGGCTTGAAGTGCTGGAATTGTTTTCAATCAGAAAAGCTTTCTTGTTTGTCATTAAGGATTGGAAATGGAAGTATTTCTGTGCAAAAGCACCAACAGGCACAACAATGTAATGCAATTTTTTTTTTTCCACACTATCTCCACACAGTAATCCAACCAATGCGGTGATGTCCTGCAGCCTTGTTAAGAACCTGTTTCACAATAGGAGTTTTTTTCATACGGTTTGCTGTGCAACCTGGAGGATATTATTCTGTGGCCTTCCTTGTTTATTAATAACTGTGCTTCACCAATTAATTATCTGAAAAGTAAATACAGCTCATGGCAGAATATTGGTTATATTGGAAAATAGTCTGCAGTGACACTGCTGGATTGTTTGTTCACAGAAGAAAAACTGCAGTAAATCTGGATTTAGCAAACTTTTTTGAGTTGTTCTTTTTGTTGATGTGAGTACAAAGTCCCCATAAATTGACCGCGCAAAACCTGCACACATACCAAAAGGTTTTTTTATTCCAAAGTAATCGGGTTTTATTTACACATTTAGCCAGATTTTCAGCTCAAACTTAAGTCTCTAACATCAGCTTGTACAGCGTGTACATGTGCACACAATATGTGGTGTCATTTTTTAATTGAAAAGGAGTAGAACATAGTAAGTGAAGGTTCTGGTCAAAAGTAGGCGCCTTGGACTGTAACAGACAGAAAGTGGCTCAGACAACCTGGAGGCAAGCCTGTCTTTAAGAGAATAAGTTCTGTAGCCACAAAACATATAACAGCTATTTTTCTTCAAAAGATATAAACAGTTCCAGCTACTTGAGTCTGTGTTTAAATTTATAAATAGCTATTTGGTAGGAACTTGGAGAATGTTTATTTTATTGTGTGTGAAAGTACTCATTAATAGTGATTTCCAGAGTTTGCACAAATTCCAAGTGTTTTTATGGATAACAAATAGTAAAGAATGGAAACACAGCACTTATGTTGCTGCACAACTCAAGTGTCTCAGGGTTGTTTTTGTAGTGGACATATAATCAGACTGAAGTGTTTGCATTCTCAAGTCAAGCATCCTCTCTGTGAGTGCTGGTCTAAGGTTGTACTTTATCACCTACAATGTCTGTGGTTTTCATGAAAAGGATTTTTGTTGAAAACTGGAACTATAGAGCGTCCAGTCTGGTTGGCTCTGCTTCTTTGATGAGGACATATTTGCGTTTGCCCACTGTGAATTGGAGTAGTTTGCTGTTTGAAGAGTTTGATGAAGAGCTCAGATCACCAGTTAATCCACATTATAATCTTAACCTATGCCTTAGAAGCTTTACAAAACAACTGAATGTATATCCGCTGATATATAATTGCAGTTGTAATTGCAGTGTTTCTTGGCTCACAGTCATGGGTATGGTGTGGATTATAGAAATATGGGATGATCTTAGAGTACAACAAAGGCCACGTTTTATCAGAAGGTGCCAGGGAAGGTGGTTCAGGCATCTTAATTACTGTAGGATGTCACCAGGACACCTTGTACACTGTATCCAGGCTACCTTGGGGTTTCCTCAGAATCCCCGAGAATGCACTAGAGACCATCCAGAAGAATACAAATAGGACTACATGGGATATCTCTGCTTTGTCACACATTCATTGGGATATTTTTTTTTAAATCTGTATTTTTTCAGTAGTCTGTTGCCTGCTACTTTGTCTCGGTATACAGTTTTATTGACCTGCCAGTTGATGTTCAAATGTATTTTAATATTACCAACTTTTCACTCGTTTTTCTAAATCGTGTTTTATTTTTTTGTTTGAAGTTGAATCAAAGCCAGGCATTCTGTGAGTAAGCCCACAGAGCATGTTTCTAAAGTGATATGGATACATTTATATGAATTTCCAAAATTGAGAAATTGGATAACTGGAAACTAAAGTGGATGAAGACTCCCTGTTTTCACTAATTCACTCTATTGTCATCCAGCTGTTGTGATGTTTTACCCTAGCAAACACTTTTCAGGGATACATATCCAGCATCTTTAAATATATTCATTTTCTGTTGACTTTTTTGTTAACATAAAGACATATTGTAGATACCTTGTAAAAACAGTTGCTGTAGATATTTTAGTCTACAGCATATGTACATCCCTGACCACATATACCTTGTTCTCTTTCTGTCTCTCCATTCACCCCTCCATATAGGTCATACTCAGGGTTGTATGACACCTGTGAGCGATGTGCTGGCTCACATGAGCTGCATATAAATGACTGTTGAAGAAAAAAAAAAACCCATGGCCTTTTTTTTTTAGTTATACACACACATGGAGTGTATTTTCAGATGCCCATCTCCCTGTGCTTGGAGGCTGTTTTATGTAGTTGGTGACCTTAGACTGTGGAGCAGGTGTTTAGGGCCTGATAACATCATGACAGAGAGTACAGGTGTGTCTACATACAGACAGGAAGGACACACACACACACACACACAGGCAGAGACACGGATTGTGTGTCACCATTAGATGGTACGACTGAATAAAAGACGGTAACGTCATACCGCGGGGGATTATTGTGTTTGGATACAATGTGCATACAGCTGTGAAGGAATAAAATCTATTTAAAATAAATCCGGCAACGACATGGATATGTTCTACCCTGTACTGCCCACTCAGCATAAGCTGTTAAACAAATTTACATATGTTCAATACAAACAATGCAAACATAAATTAACGGTGATTATTTCGACTTTATGTTTACTCCCATTTACATACATGTTGCTTTCACAGTGGAAAATATGTCATCCACTTTGTTGGTTGTTTTAACTGAAAATGATCAGAAACTGGCTTCTTCCTTTAAAAGCATCAGTGTGTGTGCGTGTGCGTGCGTGTGCGTGTGTGTGTGTGTGTGTGTGTGTGCGCGTGTGTGTGTGTGTGTGTGTGTGTGTGTGTGTGTGTGTGTGTGTGTGTGTGTGTGTGTGTGTGTGTGTGCGTGTGCGTGTGCATGTGTGTTTGTGTGTAGTGGACATGCAACCTAAAGGTAAATGTCAGCTTTCATGTTGTCTGGGGGGGAGACTTGTCCTCTGCACCATCATGTGGAGAGAAGCAGTACAGCAGTGACTTCATTGACATTCCTCTCATAAAAGGCGGCGGGGGTAACCCGGCCTCAGAAAGTAATCCTCCTTTGCTGAGGCGTGGGAGGGGAGAGGACACAGTGTAAAGCTGATCGATTTGATCCCAGGCAGGAAATTGTACATGTGGTTCCAGAGTTAAGAAGTTTGTCCGCTATATGCTGCTATCCAATCCCATACTTGTACCCTGGGGATGAATACATAAACTGCTTCTGTATGGCATCAAACCGTGAAGAGATGTTTATATATTCAAACTACAACAGAAAGTGCAGGTTTTTTTTTTTTCTTTTGAAAAGTCCTAGCCTGCAGGGTGATGTTGTGTTGATATCCAGCGAGGCCTAAGGTACAGCCTTGATAAGGACTGATATACAGACAGAGAATGTTTTGTCTCTCCGGTTCTCATTGAGCATGACAGAGAGGATTTCAGAGACTGCACCGCCAGATGGGAGATTGTTCCTTCATGGGTATTGTCTGCGAAACGCCTAGGAATATGTCAGCTTTATCTGTGTTAAAACATACCAAACATTTTTGCATGTGATACTGTGGTACCGGAGCTATAGCCTCTCCCATCTGTGCCGATGCAAGCTGTATCTCAGTCCTGCAGCATCCAGTACACAAGGCAGAAATAACTCCGCTGATCTGAGGAGAAGGCTGCCACTGCCAAATTTGTGATACGTAAATGTGTGAAATATTGTGATATTGAGACATGGTTCCAGATAGATTATGTTGTATCAGTGAGCTGTGTTTCATCCGTCTCCCCGCCGCTCTCTCCCGCTCGCGCTCTCCCTCTTTCTGTCTCTCTATCTCCCTCACACACACATACACACTGACACACATAATGCTCTATCATTTCCCTCATCCAATGCAAGAGGTGTGGAAGGCAAATATATGCTCTCCTTCACTGTGGACATAATACTGAGGTCATGAATGGAATGTTAATGAATGTTTTACCACATACCTCTATCAGAGGACACACACACACACACACGTACAGAATCACACTCGCACACCAGGAGTTGCCGAGCGAGTACCAACCTAGCCAAAACCATAACAATACACTAATTCAAATATGCATTCCTCTGCAAGTGAGTGGGTGTTATTTTTTTCAGACCACGGCAGCTTGCGTTAACTTGTATGTTGTGCTGCAAGAATGAGAAAATGGATGAAAAAAAAAAAACAGAATTTAGCTGACCAGCGAGGTGAAAAAAAAAAAAAAAAAAAAATCCAGCCGTATACCCAAGTCTCTGAATGCTGCCTGTGAATTTAAAATCCGTGTCACGTTGGAGTTGCAATAGAGGAAACAAAGGGGACAGAGGGTGTGGGAAGGAGAGGCCGCGGCTCGTAGATCAAGAGGCTGTGTTTGAGTATCTTATCGTGGCTGTCGCCAGCTCAACCTGGCTCCATTGACTTTGTGTGGGGATTAGAAAGGCCCACAGCGGCTGATTATTTGGGTGAGTGAGCGGTTCTGTGTAAACAAACATTGTGGCCGGGATTGTTCCAGTCACAACACGGCTGGTTGGCCTCTGACAAACTTCATACACACACACACACACACACACACACACACACACACACACACACACACACACACACACACACACACACACACACACACACACACACACACACACACACACACACACACACACACACACACACACACACACACACACACACACACACATGCTTAAAGTACAACCACTGTAGTGCATCAGGCTCCTCCTGGTGTGTGCTGATGTGTTGGGGTTGCTGTTTTATGCACCTTTTATGGATATCAGTGGTCATTTCTTATTGATTGTCTGACATTCCTCAACTTCTAGCCTCCAACACCTCAAAAAAAAAAGTATATATATGATGTGAACATTGCATTTCGACTATGAGTGGATACATCGTTCTTTTTCAAAGTGAAACATGCTGAAAGATGGGAAAGCAGACTGAAGCTACTGTAACCAAAAACTGTTGGCATCTGTACACTTGTTAAAGCCAAGAGGAGTCAAGTGGAAGCATATTGGGGGGGAAGGGAGTGTAGCAATTACAAGAAAAAAGTGTATTATTGTATCAACAGCACAATAACATTATGCCAAGCAGATGGGATTGGGTGAAAAGAGAGGAACTTTGAGAAAAAGCAGTTATTTATAACCACAAATCCCGCGTGAGACTCTTGTTTTATTTTTACCGCAACCCTTCACTGTGCAGTTTTTTGAACAAAGGTAGAGTGAGAAGCACCGGTGAAGGGGCTGTGAAGTCGGCTGCATCTCCAGATATCCATTCCAGATGCTGGCTAGACTTGGTGGAGCCGGGGCCCACTGTACTGGGGGCTGGATTTAGTTGTCTTTTCCTCCAGGTGTGATGCCTCATGCTGATTCCCCCACATGTTCCATGGGTCTTATCCAAACACACCGGGGCTGGTGACAACGCCGGTAGGCCTGCCCCACCTCCTGCACTCTTCCCTCCTGCCTGCCTTGCTCTCTCACTGCCTCCACTGGTGGCCCACCCACCCACCCACCCACCCACAGACACACACACACACACTGAACTATAGCATCTACCAACCAGTACTCCTCTCCTTACCTGTCATCGGAGTTGCTGCCCTGAATGCCCGTCCAGCCCAAACCTGACTACTCTTTATGTCTCACATTCTCCGCTCCTTCAGACCTCTGTCTCCTCCAAGGTTTAAACCCTTTTGACAAGGGGTTATGTTCACACTGCTGCTCCACGGGCTCCGCTGTAGACTGGGACCGACCAGTTGTTGCTCTAGTAACTCAATCGTGCTCGACGGCGATGTAGGACGTATTAAACTTGTCATATTTCAAGCCTGGTCAGTTTTAGGACGATACGCCATCAGGGAGTGTTAGGCAGTTTAAAAAAAAAAAAAAAGCAAAGTGGAGTGGAAAAAGAAAACAGGAGCTCTACTGTTTTGTGTATTTGTTCCCCGGCTGAATGTTCAGTGTCTGTTTCCATTTAAAGTGTGGGTGAGTCAAGATTTTTGATCCTACTGTGAACTAGGCCAGCTAAAGGTCTCTCTTTTTGCTGCCGTTATTTTACTTTACACCTTGACTCCATTCTTCCATGGCAAAATGAAAGTTTCCCTTTAATGTACATGAATTCCACCTACTCTAAAAGTTTTTTTTTTTTTTTTTTTTTAAAGGGCAGAAACAGATAGATGCAGTGGGGGAAAACATTATTAGCGAGCCCACACAAAATATGTTGTCTCATGGCTCGAGCTGGATGCCTTCCAGCTCTGGCATAACCGAGGATAACATATTTACAGGAACAAGAAACAAGCTTCTTTATTGAAGCATGTTGGCCTTCATTTCATTGACAGGAATCCGTCTTGGTTCATTAGTATGGCAACAAATACTGAGCTGATTGATTGTTTCTTTCCACTTGAAGTTTATACCACTGAAAAAAAAAAAAAAGGTTTTTGAACTGATTCATTGAGTCAATAATAGAGTTATGAATTATTCAGAAGCCAGGCATACATGCTGTTATTTTGAATGATGAAATCAACAGATTAAAATGAAATGTAATGAGATGGTTTTCTTAATGCATTAATGTGTTCCTTTCAAGGCTCTGTAGTATTATAAAACCACAGTTCGAGTCAGATCATACAGACGTAGGCCAAGCCAGTGTGTGTGAGTTGTCTGTTGTCATAACTTCACTGAGACACTTTGAAACTCCCCATGAGCCAAAGCAATGTAAATGATTCCTGATGTTTAAACCATCATTGCTGTGATTGGACACACAGGATCAAGATTTCAGCTTATAAACTGCCTGACCTGTCCCCAGAGCTTATTACAAAACACCCAGACCATGGCAACACTTCACTTTCTTGCAAATGTGCAGTGACAGAAAGTGTCGATGATTTTATTTTATTGTTTTTACAGTATAATCACAACCGTCACCTCTTCAAACTAGATGACGGAGGACAAAACACGTCAAATTCATGAAAATTCCTATGCAAATAATAGTCATCTGTATCTTATCAAGTCATTTTCTCATCAAGTTCGGTCCAACATCTAATAATGTTGTAATTGCCCTTTGGGGGTGATTAATATGTTGTCAAACTGAATAGAATTTTTGGCAACTTGAGGTTAATATGATGAGCGCAGCAAATGTCAGGAAGCTGTGGTTTGGTTTGGAAGCTGTGGTTCAGTTTAACTCTACATCATTGTTTTGCTTCCCCTCCCTTTCTTTAGGGTGGCTCGGAGATCCTGTTGCTGCACAGCAAAGTGGTTAGGATGACATTTTTCTTGGTTTGAAGTCTGATTAATTGGAGTAAAGGGCGATTGATAATTACACGCGATGGACTGATTGTCTTTCATGTAAATGTATTTATTTTATTTTTTTTTACATATTTTGCCGTGCTGAAAATTCTAATCTCACAATTTGCCACTCAAATTCTCAGCAAATCAAAGTAGGGCTTCCATCTCTGGGCCTTTCCCATCAATCGGCTGTTAGATCCAGTTTGGGTATGGCTCGCACTGGCGCTAGGCCCTCATGCCACCTTGTCTCGTGACATCATTGCCAGTCATCCACTTCGTCTCCTCCGCTCCAGCTGGAGCTGGATGTTGGACCTCCGTAGGCTCCAGTGCTGGTATTAATTTCTTGGGCCTGTTGGCGTCTGTCCCCTGGCAGCCCAGCTCCAGCCCCAGTCTCAGCCTCAACCCCAGCTCTGGTTTCATCTCCATGTAGGAGTTTTACTGGAAAGCTGGCCAGTGGGTTCTGGCTCAGATAGTCATGTCAGTCCAGACCTGCCAGCATCTGCAGCAAAGTTTGCAGGAAATGGACGAGAGAGGATGGACATGAAGAAAAAAAAATATATATAGAAAAGACAACCATCATCCTGCAATCATACATCATCTTCAGGAACCTGTGAAAAGAAGAACCTTTTCTGTGGTCCATTTTTCTGCAATAGTGTACGGCTTTACAGCTTAATACCGATATGGTGCATGCGTTTGTGGAATTCCAGTGTGGTTTCCAAGAGTTTCAGCAATTTATATTTGTAAAGGGCTGTTTCCAATTGCAAATAGAAGGAACAGCTGAATAATGAAGTGGAACCTTTTTAGGTTTTCCGCAGGAGATAAGGCACTAAAGTTCACAAGTGGTTTCATGTTTAATATTTACCACTAAAGTACCATAAGCTTATGTACATGAAGAAAAATAAAAACACATTTGATGACCCATGTCCGGCGTTCACAGTTTGGAATGAAGCCTATGCACTCCAACCACTTTGGATTATGTTAGCATAGGTCATGGATTCCAGGCTGAACCCTGTGTGGAGGCGTATTCCTTTCAAACAAGCCAAACTAATGAAAAACAAACTTTCAGTTTAAAATTTTTCACTGAACCGGTTTTTGTCTCATTTGCCATCCTGGTAATGCTAACATTAACGCTTAACAACATACGTACTGCATCAACTAACAATTGGTATGTCTGTGTTGTTGATTATAAGTGTACATTACTTGTGATTGTTTGTCTGTGTGGTCAGAAATTCCCGCTGGGTCTCCAGTCCCAGGATTCCAGTGGCTTCATGGGATGCCGCACAGTTTTGGAGGCTATTAGTGAATGTTTAACGTTGAGTCAACAAGATGGAATACTGAACCTTCTCTTCATTTATTAGACCAAGATGCAGAATGATTAAACCTCATCTTTGACAATCATTATAACGAGGCATGCTCGGATTGGAAAATCTTTTTTTTTTCCTTCTCCTTTTTGAATGAACATTTCATGGGTGGCTGATTTATGCTATTTTCTCAGCTAGATGTGTTGGCTGCTCGAAACGACAAAGTCCTCTGGGGTTTTGGTCTTGGATGGCTTACAAACCCCTTTAACTCTTACAAGTATTTAATTCTGAAGAGCAGGCAGAGACTACAAGAAATGGAAAGTGGAGAATTACTTCTGAAAACTGCACAAGAACAGTCAGAGCCAATGTTGCTACATACCGTAATAGCAAAGTCCTTGCAGTAATATGGCATCTTACTTTTTTCATGTGTCCGATTGGAACCGTATATCACATTTGATGTGTTGTATTGAAGCTATCAGTGCATGAA